>NW_006239014.1:1550351-1556510 GCF_000226075.1 Solanum tuberosum | reverse complement strand
GGCCTTCAGGGGCGGAAGTGCGGCCTGCGCCTGCCATTGCTGCTACATCTTCCACTATCCCTAACCGTGCGTACGCTGACTCTCCATTTCGCTTCTACCCTTTTTCATCTCCATCTCCTTCTGTGCCCTCATCTTCTTCAGAGACTCCTCAGACGGACTCTGCCGAGTCAGATGCAAAGGATTCTTCTGAAGATTCAAGAGGTGGGTTCAACCCGGAATCGTTAGAAAGGGGTGCAAAAGCGCTTAGGGAAATCAATAGTTCTCCTTATCACAAGCAGGTGAGTGCTTTCTTTGTGAAGTTTCCAGGTTTTTGTTGTCTTTTTGGTGAGCAGAGTAATCTAATTTTAGTTTCTGATTTTTGATTTTTGGTAAAGGTGTTTGATGTGATGAGAAAGCAGGAAAAAACCCGGCTTGCAGATATTGCTGCGGAGAAAGTTCATTTTGAGGCAATCCAGGCTCAAGCAGATATTGTAAGTCTTTTTGACTACGCGTGAAGCATGTCAAATGGAGATCATTTCAGATGATAGATGTAATTCTGATAGAATTCTGTAGATAAAAGTAATGGAATTAAGAGAAGATAGGGAACATATTAGTTATCTTGTTTTTAATGTTGATAGAAATAAGAAGAAAATCCTTAAGTAATCTTTTAAACAGAAACCACTTTTTGTTTTGGTTTCAAACCGAATAATTTCGGCAAAGCCAAATTATTTTAGTTCTAAAAAATAGGCAACTAACTGAAACTTAGTTTTGCAAAGTCAAGTCGTATTGATTTCCGGAAACAATGTACGGGTGTGTTTGGTATGAAGGAAAATGTTTCCCACGGAAAATGATATTTTAGAAATGTTCTCTTGGAAAATAAGTGGGTCTCTGACTTTTTTTCTAGTGTTTGGTAAGTAAACAAGAAAATATTATCTCAAGAGCATTTATATGTTATCTAGCAAAATGTTATAAGGCAAGTAGGGGTGGGAAGTGGGGGTTCGGGGGTGGCGGGAGGTGGGATGGGCAAGGGGTGAGGGTTGGGGAGGAGACAATAAAATTGAAATGTCACTTAAGCAACTTGTTTTCCCTACTTCCATTAGGGAAGTCATTTTTCTCATTTTTTAGGAGCTTGTTTCCTAAAAAAACTGTTTTCCAAACATTTTGATCAACCAAACATAGGAAAATTAGAAAATATTTTCTGAAAAATGTTTTCCTCTTATACCAAACACACCAGTAGTCTGACCATTTTTTGTCAAATACATTAACCAGCCAATTATGTTGAGTAACAATATAGTCCAGATACAAGGCAAAATCTAGTCCAAACAAGTGATTATTTTAAAGAATATTTCAAATACAGATCTTCCAAAACCTAAACCAAAAACCAAATGAGAGTTGGTGTGCATTATCGCCTCTTAAGATGATGTGATTGCTTTGATTCTGGTTTACATGCTTAAAGCACAACATCGTTGTTTTATAATGCTGACACATTCAGCTGTGAATATCCTTATCTTCTTGCTTAGTTATTATCAAGTTTCTCTTACACTATATCAAATGCACTTCTGTAAATGCAGGATAAACAGCGACAATGGGGAGAAGACCAGCGGAATCTTTACCAACAACAATCACAAGCCAAGGCACAAATGCTAAGATACGAAGATGAATTGGCTAGGAAAAGAATGCAGGTGTGTAGAGTGATTTGCTTGCTTAATTAGACTTGATTCAGCTAGGACATGACATCTTGAGTATCGAAGTACTTGGGAGAAATTATAGTTTATTAGAATGTGTAATATATAACTCAAGTTGTATACACGTGCTTACATTTACCATGTTGTATACCTTTTTTTTTTTTTTAAAATAAAAGTAGACTTTGTCAATGATAAAGGGCTAGAGAAGAGAACAAGTTGGGCTAAGATAGACTGGGTTCCATCAGTTTAGCTAAACAATGCTCGTCTGAGGACTAGAGTTTTCAAAGTTGATGGGGATCAGTTAAACAGTAATCATTAAAAAAAGGGAATCCTAGCCCCATCTCCAGTCCCACTAGTTGATTACTGAAACAAACCACCTTTGAAGTGTTCAAAAGGTTATACTTTAATACTCAGTAGCATTGCTGATGCTTCATCCTTCTCTTCACAAAAACTCGACCAATCATGCCATAACTTATTCCATTGTTTGACAGCTAAAACATTATATGAAACGGGGCAGTAGAAGAGGAATTGAGTGCTCCCACTTAATATATGATACTATTCTCGTATAGAAATTATATTGGGCCTCATTACTTTTCCTGAAAGTTGTGCACATTATAAATCTGCACTTTTGTTTCTTTCAGATAGCATAGAATGTGTCTATTGTTCTTGAATGCTGAAATGATCTTACATGGGGACCTTGTTGACTGTTCTTTACATCATGATTTCAGACGGATCACGAAGCTCAAAGGAGACACAATGCTGAACTGGTTAAAATGCAAGAGGAGTCATCGCTACGAAAAGAACAAGCTAGACGAGCAACAGAAGATCAAATTCAAGCACAACAAAGACAAACTGAAAAGGAGAGAGCTGAAATAGAACGAGAAACAATAAGAGTGAAGGCCATGGCTGAGGCAGAAGGTAGGGCTCATGAAGCTAAACTGACTGAAGATCATAAAAGGAGGATGCTGATGGAAAGAATAAATGGTGAAAGAGAGAAGTGGCTTGCAGCCATTAATACAACTTTCAGTCATGTTGAAGGTATGCTAATGTTGTTACTATTTTTGTTCAAAAAACTCACTGACATGTTGTGCATGGAAATACATTTGGCATATCCAATGCTTCTTTTGGTAGAAACTGTTATGACTTTGTACTTATCCCAAAGGACCCACAATAAAAGGGGAAGGAAACTCGTCAGTTCTCCATTACGTGCTTGCTTAAAGATTTTATCTTTTCTCTGTTACTTTTTGCAGTTGTGTCATCATATTAGCTAAGTTGTTCCTTATGATAGGCCAGTATAAGAGTACCTAAAAAGAAAAAAAAGTATGATTGTTTTTGGGAAGGTGTTGGATGATGAACCACATAGAATAGGCTATAAAAAATGTTCTGCTATTTACAGTATTAATGCATCTTTTTAATGATACTCTTTGCAAATAGAGCAAGAGTCAATGGAACTGTTTCTCAATCCAATTTGCAGAGGGCTTCCGGATTCTGTTGACTGATAGGAGTAAATTGGTAATGACTGTTGGCGGAGTCACTGCATTGGCTGCTGGAGTTTATACCACCAGGTCTATATTCTACTCTTTCATTTCCTTTTCCCTTCCATAAAAGTCAACTTATGGCAGTGATACTCTAAGTGTGTACTTGTACTGCTTTCCTAGATCCAAGATCTATGATTGTCTTTTGGTATCAATATATGTATGATAGCCACAAGATCTATAATAGCTGTAGTACCATGGTTAATTTGTCATGGAGTGATGCGCTATGTGAACTCTAAATTATATCTTCCGTTTCTTGATGTATATTTTTCATCGAGCTGTTCTTACCATATTCTCTTAAAGAAGTTTGGTACAGGGAAGGGTTACTGAAAGTTTTTGACGGTTGAATCTTGTCCATACTAGATTATTTTCTGTGAGCAAGTCCATACTTTAGATTGAACCTGTCTCAATCCAATATTCAATAGGTTAGATTTCTCTAAGACAAAAATCTTGGCAGGATACCTTTTAGATTTTTTTATTTTGCTCATTCATTTTGGTTGTATTTTCTTTTTGTCTTGTTATTTTAGGAGGATAGTGATAGATAAAGAGCTCTACACGTGGGATTTGCTAAAATTAAAGAGATTCTAGGCCTTTCTACTAAACTGACGGGTTCAGAGAAGTAAATATCAACTTACTTGTGTTTGAATTTCTTTTTTATGTATTGACATTAGTTGACTAAAATAAGGAAACAAATTGACAGCTTAATTCTCCATGTAGAAAAAAAGAAGACATCAGTCACATTTTTTTGCCATGTGAATGACATGGCTGGAGTTTTTACATGATTATATATGACTACTCAATTAACCATGTGACATTTTTATGTTTCCCTTATTTATCACCTTATTTTGTTACTATAATCCCAGGGACATTTATCTGTTGAACATGTCCATTTGTATCCCACTTGATAAACAGTGTCAACTTGATATCGCATTGATCAATAATCTTTGACTTCATTCTGCCCTGGAGGTTGGGTTCTTTGAGCTAATTTGGACTGGAGTTCTGATTATTGCTCATTCACGTTCTGTTTACTCCAACATATAAGCAAATGAACGGATTTTGACTTGAAGACAATATATTAATGTAGCATTTTTCTTTGTTTGGTTATCGTAGGAGAAAATTTAAATTGCTTATAGAGATCTGGGGGAAGAACCAAACTTCAAGAATGTTAATCTAATAACAATTTATAATTCTTTAAATAGTCAGGGATAAAAACATTCTTGAAGTCGTGCTTATTGTTGGGGTTTTAGGGTCAGTTGTTAATTTTGGGGTGGTATAGCAGAAGGTAACGGTATCCTGTAGGAGGTGGATTTTGGTTAAATCTTGTGAAGGAGGTCTTGGGTGCTTGTGAGGAAGAGAGTTATGATTTTAACTTGCTGAACTTTTGCCTGAAGAAGGTGAGCCAATTGTTTGTTTTTGGTGAGGAGAATATTAGCCTCCAGAACAAGACAACGTGGATCGTTTGAGATGTAACGAGGTTTGTTGTGATGGTTTGAGTAGTGAAGAAGACGGTGGAGGGAATTTTTGGAGTTCCCATGCATGGTTTTTGGATTTAATGGAGGAGGAAGAAGAGGTGGCGTGTGCATGGTCACAACAGATTTGAAGAAGAAAACAAGGGTAGTGGTGGAGGAGGTGAAGGTGGCCAGAGAAAGACAACAACATACCCAGTGTAATCCCATAACTGAGGTCTGGAGAGGGTGGTGTGAACACAGACCTTACCCCTCCTTGTGAAGGCAGAGAGGCGTTTCCTGTAGACCTCACTCAAGTAAAGCATTCTAAAGCAGGTAAGAAAAGGGAATATAGTAGTGAAGAAATCATGGTGAAAATAATGGAGAAAGAATTGGCTAAAAGAAATAGTTCAAACCTTTATACTTTCTCTGGTTAGAAGTGCCAAACACGTGGTTTTACATGTCCGCAAAATGCTTAATAGGCATAATTTAGCAACATGAGGTATTCACTAGGTACCCTGCAGAGATGAGGTGCCAAAAATGAAAAATGGTTACAAGTTTGAGGGTCTGCCGGTGTATTTGGCCTTGTTTCTAACTTTAGTAAGTCTTTCATTTCTTGGTTACTTGTAATATGGTCATAAATTTAATCATCGAATGCACCTTACAGCTAAGGTAGTCTGTTTATGCATAACAATTGGGTGCAAGGAAAGAGTAATTAGACGATCATCGATTTGCTAGTTTTGAGAGGATTTGGCTGTGGGTCTTTTTTGCTGATCAATTCGTACTTAATGTCCTATTTAATGATATCTGCTGGCCCATTGGTATTTAGTTTTTAGAGTAGTAATTATATGTATTTGTTCTTATTTTTTCTGTTAATACAGGGAAGGTGCAAGAGTTACCTGGGGATATATTAACAGAATTCTTGGTCAGCCATCATTAATTCGTGAATCATCCATGTCAAGATTTCCTTGGTCAGGGATGATTTCTCAAGTAGCAAACAAAGGACTCAAATTTGGTACAGCTGCTGGTTCGTCAGCAACTGGACAAAGTAAATCTGCTTTTGGGAACATTATTCTGCATCCTTCTCTTCAAAGGAGAATTGAACACCTTGCTAGGGCCACAGCAAACACCAAGTCTCACCAGGCACCATTTCGCAATATGCTCTTTTATGGTCCTCCTGGCACTGGGAAAACAATGGTTGCAAGGGAAATAGCAAGAAAATCGGTACACTTCTCTCATATTTTTACTTGTTCCTCAACTATATTGTTACTCCACTCGTTAATTGTGCAATAAATAGATAAGCGTGGATGTTTTCATGCTATTAATATTGGATTTTCGGGCAACCATCATTAATTTCTCCTTCTATTTTTTAATGTAAATTCCCTTTCATCTATTAAGCAGGAATAACTGCTTATGGCAATGAACGAACTAACTTTTCACTTTTCTGAACTATAGCCAGAAATTAACTGCTCTTCCCCTCTGCCCCGCCAAATTATTTAGAAGGGAAGAAACCCC
>NW_006239014.1:1546271-1549859 GCF_000226075.1 Solanum tuberosum | reverse complement strand
TTAGAAGGGAGAAACCCCCCCCCCCCCCTCCCGACCCCCGACTCTTGCATTTTTTGAAGTTAGGGAACAAAAGGAAGGAAATAACCTTTGCAGTTTTTTCTTCTTTTGATTCCTAAAATAAGTCCGTAGCTAAAAAAATTGTCTGAATATTACAGGGTTTGGACTATGCCATGATGACTGGAGGAGATGTTGCACCCCTGGGTGCACAGGCTGTCACCAAAATTCATGAGATATTCGATTGGGCCAAAAAATCAAAGAAAGGCTTACTACTTTTCATTGATGAGGCTGATGCATTTTTGTGCGAGTAAGTAAAATTTTAGTGCAGCTGCTTCCTTTTAGAATGCTACTTATTAACTGGTTAATGATATAATGATATGTTACCATTGTTGAGTTACTTTTCTTAATATAGAACCAACTACTAGAAATATAATTTTAAAGGATTGTGCTCTTCTTTGATCGCAGGCGGAATAGTACATACATGAGTGAAGCTCAGCGAAGCGCTTTGAATGCTTTACTCTTTCGAACAGGGGACCAGTCACGAGACGTAGTTCTTGTCCTCGCAACCAACAGGCCTGGAGATCTTGACAGTGCTGTCACTGACCGTATAGATGAAGTTATTGAATTCCCTCTCCCTCAAGAGGATGAACGTTTCCAATTGCTGAAGCTCTATTTGAACAAGTACCTTGCTGGTGAAGATGACAGTGACAGCAATTCTAAGTGGGGGCATCTCTTCAAGAAGAGCCCGCAAAGGATAACTATAAAAGATTTGTCTGATGATGTGATTAGAGAGGCTGCTAAGAAGACAGAAGGATTCTCTGGGCGTGAGATTGCAAAACTTGTGGCAAGTGTTCAAGCAACTGTATATGGGAGCCCAGACTGCGTTCTTGATTCTCAACTGTTCAAGGAAATTGTAGATTACAAGGTCGCGGAGCATCACCAACGAATAAAATTAACTGCTGAAGGGATTGAGCCAACCTACCAGGGGAATTAACTAGCACCACAAAGATAACAAGTAGTTTTAATTGTCATGATATGTTGAAATTTTGTTCATCTCACCTCTTAGGTATTAATGCATGCAAAATTCATTTTTTTCGAAGTTAAGATTATGTAGTTTAGACTTTAGGGTCTACATTTCCTGTCCCAGTGATTGGAAGCTGGACAGGCATGTTTCGCCATTCAATGGCACAAACATTGAGGGGTAGGTAGCTCCTTGGACTGTAATTGTATCGAGTTTATTATGCACCACAGGCTCCATCAAAATAAGTTAATTGCTACATTAGCGCTTCTTTCGTGAAAGAAACCAACTTGTTATATATTTGGCTTAATAGTAATGAGGATGTGAAGTGTGAATCCTTTGCGAGGGTCTTATCCAGTGGTGGATACAGAATTTTTATTCAGGGGGTTCGAAAAATAAAAATATAAACGTGTGAATAAGCACGTTTGAATTTTTTTGGGTTTAAATTTTTTTTTTTTTTAAAAAAAAAACGTGAAAGATTGGTCCTGAAACTAAATGAAGAGAGGGTAAAAAAATAAAATGACCACAATGGGATTCAAACCCTGGACGTGAGGGCCAATTTAAAAGGAGATCTACTACTACTCTACAACTTCTTGTTCAAGAGGGGGTTTAAACACAAAATTAGGAAAAATCACCTCATATACACATTTAAGAGTCAATGTTACAGGTTTTAAATCTATTTTTAAAAAATTCTTGCTTATAACAGTTTAATTACGGGTTATAACATATCACTAATTATTTATAAATTAATTAAATTTTACTTTATTAAATAAGTAATTTTTTATAATTTTATATTATTATTAAATTATTTAAATAAAGAATACCCCATAATTATCTCTTACACAATTATAGGAATATTACATTGATTACACTTCCTTATTTAATGTTATAGTCATAGCCTCCCATTAGTCAATCCCACCACCCTTCTCCCATACCTCTCCAACTATACACGCTATCACCCCACTTTCACCTTCTTCTCTCCCATTTTTCTCACCAGCCAACTACACCAACATTCAATCTTTCGTTCAATTTTTTTTCCCAACAAAATTATGTCTAAGAACCCCATTGAAACGCCTCGAAAGAGTCCCAGATTGGGTGAAAGAACATCTAATGATGATGTTCATGTTTCAAATTTTAATATATTAACTCAACCCCCCCCCTCCCCCCCCCTCCTCTGCCTAAAATTATTGAAAATCCGGCGACGGATGGTTCATCTAAGTTGAAGGAGCGACAAAGAGAGAAAAAATGAAGAAAAAAAAGGTCACCCCTGCAAATCAAAAGGGGAAGAAGAGGAAGGGGAAAATTGTTGAAACCCTTTCTGATTCCGATTTTGATCTTGTTACTGAAATCAAAAAGAAAAAAAGAAAAAAAAACAAATGTAGAAGTTGGAGCATCTTCAACAAGAAGAACAACAAAAAGTTATTTTTTTTTTACTTTTGGACAATTTTTTTGTGTTTAAGTATTTGATGATATATAATATCATATGTTTTCTTTCAAGCAGATACCGTTTTCATATGAATTACTGATTGCCTATTACAATTTCAAGATACTATTTTGAAAATATCAGTGTGTTTCTAAACTGTACATTTATTGGATGAAATCTGATTAATATGTGCATGACTACGCTTTAATGTTTTGATTTTGAAAATTTTATGAATTGTGATATAATAATGCTATACAAATGGTATGAATTGCGTTTTAATATTGGTGTGATTGTCTATTAACTGTGTTTATGGTATAAATTATTAAATTGGTATGAAAATGGTATGATTTGTCAAACTACTGATTTTTTCTAAAAAAAATCACATTATGCTTACTTTATATTCTAAACATGTTTTTGGATGAAACGTGTATGAAATCTGATTAATATGTGTATGCCTATGAGTTTAATATTTTATTGTTGGATATTGTATGAATTGTGATATAATATTGATATACAAATGGTATAAATTGTGTGATTATATGAATTTATCAATTTTTATACATGTTGTTTGGATAAAACGTGTATGAAATTTTAATTAATATGTGTATGACACTAACTGAAGTTAGTGTGGGAATGAAACACTAACTGCAATTTGTTTTAAATTTATTTATAGTAGGACACCAGTTGAAAACCAAGTTAATATTCATGTAAACATACATTAAATTAAATACTCAGGATACCATAATTACCTTTTATAATTATCACTAATATATACACTATCTTATGTATTAAGCTAGAATTTATTTTTAACAGTATGCAATCTGTATGATTAATGAATGAACAGTGTAGAAAGAATGAACGGTATATTAAACACTAAGTTTATAATGCACTTCAAACCAATTATGTTTCATATCAAAACAAAACATTAATCTAAACGACAAAATAAAATAAAAATTATATATAGTCTAAACAAATAAACAGTCATTAATTTTGCACAGGATAATTTGAACATGCTTCATGTTGTGGCCAACTTGACAACATATACTGCAAGTAACTTTGGACCTTTTGAATTTCACATCAGCAACCCTCTTTCATATATAATTCATTTCATTTGAAAATCAACATAATTCTCTGTTTCATTAAAAAAAAA
>NW_006239014.1:1536003-1545849 GCF_000226075.1 Solanum tuberosum | reverse complement strand
AAAAAAAACACTAAATTTTTTACATTTCACAACAGTAAACATAATATGATATCAACAGTTAACAAAATATGACTCCACCTTCAATTAATCGACAGTTTGATCATTTTTGTTTCATTTCGCTATCATTCTAAAACAAACGTTAAACAATAATAAATACTAACCCGAAGGATCCCATCTTTCACCATGTTTGATTAAAACTGATACGTAGTTGTCCATCACAACAAAATCAAGAATTTTCAAAGATGAAAAAAACTTCAATTACTCTAATGTGGGATTTTTTTTTGTTGAAAGTTGAAGAGAGAAACGTTGAAATTTTTTGTTGCAAATTGAAGAGAGAGAAACGTTAAAAAAAGAAGAAGATAAAATCTGAATTTTTATTTGATTTTAACTGATTTGAGTGAATTAAGGTTACTAAATAATCTTAATTAGTTTAAATCCCTTAATTCGTGCTATTTATTAATTATCTACAATAAATTCAAATTAAATTAACACCACAATTTCAGTTTATTACCTGTTTTCATTAAAAAACGTTTTTTTTTAAAAATTATTTGCTAGAACCTGAAATTTTTAATGTTATAACTTGAAAGTTTTAATGTTATAACTTGAAAGTCTAAATCTACTGCTATAACTTGAAAATATTACTATAATGTATGACATCTATAAAATTTACACTTGAAATTATTATATCTACATAAATTCAGAAAATTTACCTTATACATACAATGTAATTTTTTTTGCCGAGGGGGTTCGGGTGAACCCCCTGAAGACCACGTGGGTCCTCCCCTGATTTTATCGGAAACAACTACTTCACAAAGATAAGGATAAGATTTGTGTATATCTTATCCTTGTTAGATTCTACTTGTCGGATTGTATTAGATATCATTGTTGTTGATGTGAATGTCCTTGCCATGTTTTTGTGGTGCGTTTTTCAATCAATAAAAGTTGATCACCTATAGTTCTGTATCCCTTTTTTAAAAAGAGGGACGCGTAACTACAATCCATACATTTGTAATTTTGCAACACTGTAGCTCGAAAACAATATGTTAAGATTCAACATTCAGGGTGTTTTTTTTGTATGGAGGATAACTTTTCTGGAAAATGTTTTCTTATTTTTCTATTTTGGTCGGGAAACATTTCTCTTGGAAAACAAAATTTTCAAAAATGAGGAAAATGTTCCTGGTAGGAAAACAAGTTTCATAAGTTATAATGTGTGTTTATTTTTCAGCCGATGCTCTCAACCCTTATCCCTTGATCGTCTCACCCTTCGCTCACTGAGGCCCCACTCCCTACTTTTTTCCATTCCTATCGTGTTTTACTAGATTACATATAAGTATTTTTGAGATAATATTTTTTGCTCATTTATCAAATACTACAAAATAAAAATAAGTAAAAATCGACTTGTTTCTTAAGAAAATATTCTCCTTCATAGGCGTCAATGAAAATAATATATTATTTACTTTATTTGAAAATTTTGAAGGTAAAGTTGAAGTTATGTTTGACCATATTTCCTTGAGAAGAATATTTAGAATTCATGATTAAACATTTTTTATATTCTAACTAAACTATCTTTACTTAACGATATCAAAGAAAACTGAAGTAATTTTAAAGACTTTTTAGGATTATATATATATATATATATATATACTAGACAGGCTAAGGTCCGTGCTTAGCACGGGCCCAATATAGTTATTATACATGCGAAAGATGTATAATTACTTGCGTTTTTTCTTAACATTGTCCTATATCGATATAAAAGTTTTAATGAATAAGCAAACCTGTGAAACAATAGGAATAATATCCAGAATTAAGTTGGCTATTAAACCCAACTCCATAATCAGTGTTGTCTAATACAATATTTGAGTCCAAGTGAGTGTCGTTCTAAGTTCATATATAAAATTATGTAACATAAATTTTTCATTTCAAGAATCTGAAATAAGTGATACAATAATGTAAATTTAATTGTGTAGCACGCACACTCAATGAGAGTTATGTGGTAGCGTGAAAAACATATGTCCCAACAATAATAAGCAATTAAGAACCTGATGACATAGTCCAAGTTAGTTCTTGCAACACAAGGCAAATTTTACAAGGTAAATGCATTGAAATTGTTATCATAAGCAAGAGCCACCTGAGGAGCTATACTTTCACATGAAAAAAATATATTTACACAATATAAGAAGAGCAGATAAAAAACGCATAAAAGGAAAGGGAAAGGAGAATAACACCTTATTGTTTCAAACTCTAACAAATCGTTAGGATTTGAAGGCTCAAAAATTTAGCTCAAGTAATTTTTGTAAGTGCACTGAAATTCATACGAATAAGTTGCAGAAAGTGGCTATTACTTCAATGACACCAAAGAGACGATCAATAGACTGTATGCATTCTACAGACACACTGACTTTTCATACCTTTAAATAACAACAAAAAAGATATTCTGGAAAAGCACAACCACCTGTACGTACAAACATCCTAAATTACTTTCAGCACAAGCTATATTTAACATTTGTGATATTCTCCCATTAGTAAACGACACTTTGGCCTTGTCCCATTAGTGTTATATTCTGCCCTTTGAAGTATATGTATTCACGTAGAAGTCCTCCCTCTTCAAAGTTTCTCTTTTTTTGCAGAAGGAAGGTAAACAGTAAGCTCGGCTTAGACTTCACCTAAGTCATCACTTGTTATGTTTTGATAAAATATTAATTGAAGATCATATCCTATAAAAGTAACTCGTAAATTCTTCAGTGGCTTTCCTGAAAAGAGAAAAAGAATTTCCTCGAATATGGTATTATGTTCAACGCAACCAGACATTATAATTGAATAATAACACAAAGCCTAAGCTGGAATAACCAGTGCTAGTTACTTGACTGTTGGAGGAGAAACCATTGTTAGAAATGTTCACGTAGAAGCTCCTCTTTCATCTGCAGGTATAGACTTCTTTGGATCTTATCCGCTTGAGTTGAAAAGGTATTTCTAGATTCTAGAGCTCAGGGGAAGGTTTGGAACCCTAGTAGCAGAATGGAATCAGTTTACCGGGCTGACTTCCATGCCAACACGAGTAGTTTAACTCATCACTACCTCGTAAGGGCGTTGAGAATTGTTTTTGCTTTTTTTGCTAAAAACTTTTGAAAAAGTCTTCAAAGAGCCTTAAGGTGAAAAAGTCTCTGATAATTGATAGTGTCTGCAATAGTGCACTATGAATTTGCACCTTTTGAGTTTTCTAAAAATTCATTTCCTTCTCTTCGGCCTAATTTAAGAGGCCTACAAGAAGCGATGGTCTAATATTTGGAAAATTAGGAAATATATTATATCTTCTATATAATTAGGACTATTAATTGATGGCTGACAAAAAATATAATGTACAATGAAATAAGAACAGAGTACTCATTCCTTATCTGGTTGTAACTCCACTGATTAGGTGGGGACACGATTTGAACTTGAAATCTTCCGACCATGAGCCTGATGAGGAGCGGGGAACCTCCCAAATGAGAGGTCTCAAGTTCGAAACTCCTTACATGCTTTCTCGGTCGAACTCATCACACACGACTTGTTTAATGTGGTTACCTTAAAATTGTGATTTGCATGCTATTACCCTGAAATAGCTGTGAATTTCATAGTCATTAAAAAGATTGAAGAGTTTCTTGAAGGGTATTTACAGATGAGCAAGTTGATATTCTGTTCACTACAAACACTTATTTAGGCTTTGAGCTAAGCAATATAGAGAATAAGATATCGTAGTACCTTTTAACATGCTAAATCATAAGAACAGATGACTGCAATTGTCATTGGCGCTAAAATATTGGGTATCATATACTCCTCACCTCAACTGAGGAAGTGCAACTCTGCTACTCAGAATGATCATTCAGATTTACAAATCAGCTTTTGGAAAGATCATTTGAGACAATGTACAACAAACTCTTGAATTATCCAGTTAATAAAAAAAGTTGCAAAACCAGTAGATATCGTAAGTTAAATTTCATTACTTTCTTTGGAAACCATAATGTACGTAGTATAGATGAAACCAAAGAAATAAACTTCAACTACTATTTCTGTTGAAAGAGTAGTTTTAAGAAGAGTAGGGGAAACACAATTTTGCATTCTCCCTTTCCTCTTTTACATATAAAAATAGTCAATATCTCCAAATGCAGTCACAAATTTGGAATCTATCAACTTTAAACTTTCACAAAACAAACTAAAGGATATTTGAAGGAAGTACTTCACAAAAACAAATTTGAACCGATGTACATATAAACGAAATGAGAGATATCTGACGGTGAAAAAATAAATGTTTCTGGTTAAAAGAATCAATTTTACCAAAATAAAAATTGGACAAATCCCAACAGCCTCAGTATATTAAGGACAAAGTATTGAAGCTCTAACCTGTTTTGACTACTGATTCAAGTTGCTAATATTACCCATATAGGTATCCAAAGGTCCAAAATGTAAGCTACCCTTTAAGCCACCTAAAATTATGTACAAATTATGCACATTATCAAGACCTTACACATGATCAATATAAATAGAATATACATTTATAGCAAACTGATTTACCACATAGCCGAGACCAATTTATACTTCTTTCATGTTGCATTAAGTAGAAAATCCAAGAAAGTATATGATACATTCAATGACAGTAAATAATTTGAAGACGTGCACTTCACCTGAATAGTAAATCCATCAGTATAATGAGAAGGGTAAAAATAGTAAGGAAATAACCTGGAAAGCTCCGTGAAACATCACAGTTGATCACAAGCCAAGAAGAAAAGCTCTTTTTGTGGTTTCTCTATAGTTACAACAACTTCGATTGGGAGTTTCAACTACAAAAAGAAAATAGTTGAAGTATTCACCGGAGAATTAAAAACTAACATATACCCCATCAAATGGAGATTAACTACAAATAAAGTGCAGTAATCAAAGAAATACGGTAGAAAAATATTACCAGAGCGAAAAAGTTACCGCATCAAATGATTTTTTAGATTATAGATGAAAAAGGTAAGCCAGTTGGAATTAAAGAACAACCAAAAATAGAAGTGCAGAAATCACAGAACAATCTAAAAATAATAGAGAGAAGATTGGACTGGGGCTGATTAGAAAGACAGTTGTATTAATCAACTACACGTGACTTTATGATGCAGAAAGAAGTACAACCAATTTATCCCTATAGATTTACAAAAACGACGTTGTTCATAGGACTTTGTTAGAGCTGCACATGGTATAACTTTTGTAGTAATGTTCATTCCACCATTCGTGTATCCGAGTATGTCCTAGTACTACTACATGGAACCTTTAACTTCAAAATCGATTGTCAGTCTTATAAATTGGATACCTCATTCCAGTGTCAACAAAACATATGATCATCTCTTTTGTATCTTCAGTGCCCTTCGGAAGCCCCCTCATTCCAAGTGTATGGTCTATGATCTTTTATTATCGTCCTTTTTCATGCTTTCTTCATCCTCTATTATCAAATCATTCTTGTTATCCTTCTAGAAAAATTGAGAGGAATCACCGAAGAAAACATTAAGAACATGCATCCACATGGATGATGATATTATAACTGAAATCAACTAATACAATGATTTTCTCACATAGTGAAATATAAGAACTTATGTTACTAAAGCTAATACCTCTAACTTATCTCTGGCAGAAGTTTCATTGTGCTAAAAGATTGGTAACTACATTTCCTTGTAACCATTCAAAAGCGAAGAATATGGAAATTCGAGGAAGAAAATAAGGAAAATTTAAATTTCTAAAGTTCAATTGTTTCAAAAGCGGAAAAATCCAATACAACCTCCATTATAATCTAGTCAAAGTTCTATTTTCACAAAGATCCATATTTCATATACAAAATAACATAAGAAAGTGAAAACAAAAATCCGTACCTTCACCTCATACAACTTCCACAATAATAGAAATGATTGATT
Source organism: Solanum tuberosum (assembly GCF_000226075.1). Classification (NCBI taxonomy): domain Eukaryota; kingdom Viridiplantae; phylum Streptophyta; class Magnoliopsida; order Solanales; family Solanaceae; genus Solanum; species Solanum tuberosum. The sequence continues at coordinate 1,539,931 of NW_006239014.1, read as the reverse complement.
ACTTGAGTTACTTTAATAACAGTTAAGTACAATTCAACCATTCGCGAAGTTGATTTACAGATCGTCCTGAAATACCCACCCTGATTTTATGGAGTTCATAGACGTTGATTCACCTTTTCTCTTATCTTTTCCCTCTCTAATCCCTCTTCTGTCATCATAAAATCAAATGAAATACACAGTTCAGACTTTTATTTTATTTTATTTTTGTGCTTGTGAATCAGAACAATGAAACCCTCAAAGTTGGGAAAGGGTTTGGATGAGATTGTGAAAAACGAAGAGTACCTACTCAACTGTGTATTTCTGTTTGTTGCTTAGAAAGGAAAAAAATTCATCCTACACTTTTAATTGCTTTTTGTACAATAATGGGATGCTTTGTTCGTCCCATCAAGTCGCATTTCTATATAGGAGTAAATTAACGTAAAGTAATATAGGCTAGTATGACTATTTATCTACTTTCTCATAATTTTGAATTTTTCCCCTCATTTTCTATTCAAAAGCCCTTTTAATAAAATAATTACTCCATCTTCCTGTTATAAAATGTGTCTACATAAATATATTTTATCTTGTAACATGGAATGTACCCACAATATATTTTGTGGTGTAAAATGCATCTACACATAATATACGTTGTGTTGTAACATATATATACACATTTTATACTCTGTGTTGTAAAATAGATGTTCAGAAAATATACTTTGTGCCTAAATATATGCATGTATATATATCCCTCTTCTTGTAATAAAAAAAAGGCAAACTACATAAATCCCATTAATTTAGGTCCTAATTACTCAGATTTTCGATGGTTTTAAATATTACTTTCTCTATCATATTTCATACTTAGGATACATGAGTTTGAATCCGTGAGATATATGTATCTATCGAATTTTAAAATCGAGATACGTATTTTAGTTGTTTAAATTAATTGGTTGTAATTGATTTCCTTAATATAAGGCGAAAATTAAGGAGTGTATCTATGTTTAATTAATTTCATTTTATTATTATTTGAAATAATAAATTCGTTAATATTATTAATAAAAGACAAAAACATGTATATCTTTGTCATGCAATTTGATTAATTTCATTTTATTACTCTTAAAATAATAAATTCATTAATTTGATTTATCTATTATCAATATATGATGTATCCAACAAACAAAACACTTAGATACATGAGTATCATACAAGTACATTCATATGTATCATAAAAATATCTAATAGTAATTTTGTGTATTTGTTATATGTGTCTAGTTTTAATTTCATGTATCTATTTATATAATATAATAGTAATTTCATGTATCTATTTATATGATCTAATTTTTATTTCATGTATCTTTTATATGTATCTATTATTAATTTGATGTATCAAGTATCAATTTCATACATTATATTGAAAATCATGTATTTCGGATACATAGTAAACACACATATAATTATGTGTATCTAACTATGAAATGTAATTGAAACACACAAATTTAAGAACAAATTACGACTGTGCAGTATTTGTCTTATCATTAATCCAAAAAAAAAGTAAAAAAATTCAAAATTCTCCCTTTTTTAAGGATCTGATTTTTTTTCTCATAGATACATATAATTTTAACTCAGATACATGAACTCTTAACTAGATACATGTACATCTGATGTGTATCCAACATTGTTGCACTTGATTTGCATCTAATGCTGTATTTTTTCTGTTAATTAAAGTTTGGCGTACGTAATTCTTATATCTTGATTGGGTCTTCCTATACTTAGATATATTCTTGACTTGAATATTGGCGGATGAAGAGTCAGTCCCTGCAATGAGAAATTCATGAGTGAAAATGAACAAATAAAAGTTGTTTGATTTAGTATAGTATTGTTAATGTGTAGTACCTTTAATGAAAATCATCCGATTTTGGGAATGTTCAACCATTAAAGTGTTTGAGAAACAACAAAATAAAAAAAAATATAAAATCTAATTTGTAATTTTTTTTAAAATTGAACTTCATAACATTATGAACTCTAACTCAGATACAAAATCAAAATACGTGAGAATAATAAAATAATAGAAACAAAATTTGAATATGCAAACATGTATTGAGAGGATGAAGGAAGAAAGAGGGAGAAGATGAATTAAGGAAGAAAGAGCGCTGGTGGAAGTGAAGATATGGATGAAACGGCAGATGTGAAAAAAAAGAGAATTTGACTTGTTAATGGACCATTAATTTAGGAGTTTAGATTTAAGATAATTATTCAATCCCTTATTTAAGGGATTTGTGTATCTGATTAAATCTTTTAAAATATATGGTATAAATATTAAAAGTGATAGTATGTGTGATTGTTTTAAAGTAGAGGTAAATATAATATATATGGTAGTGATGTATGCGTAGTTATATAGTTTATCCATAAAAAAAATGCAAGAACAAAAGTAAAGAAAAATACTATACGTGTTAATTTCTCATTTATTTTTATTATTTAGCACGTTATCAGTACGAGACTCTAATTTTTCAATTGCCTTTTTTGGAAAAACTAAGCAAATACCCTATAAAAGTAAAATAATTACAAACATATACCCCTTTACATTCATACCCCAATAAATAATTACACTATATACCCCCAACTAATTTCACTTAACTGATACTCAGTATCATATACTGTATTGGTATCATTAAGGCTGATAATTTCGCTTAATTCATACTAAGTCAATATATATATATATATATATACACGCTCTTATAATATCATTGACTAATGAGTAATTTCTGAACAAGAAACCTTAATGATACCACAACAATATACATATACTCTTAACAGTAATCATTGATTAATGAGTAATTTCTGAACAAGAAACCTTAATGATACCACAACAATATACATATACTCTTACAGTATCATTGATTAATGAGTAATTTCTGAACAAGAAACCTTAATGGTACCACAACAATATACATATACTCTTATAGTATCATTGACTAATTTGTAATTTCTGAACAAGAAACCTTAATGATATCAACACAATATATATATACCGATTTAGTATTAGTTAAGCGAAATTTATCAACCTTAATGATACTAATACAATATATGATATTAATTTGGTATTAGTTAAGTAAAAATTATCAACCTTAATGAATGGGGTATGAACTGTAAATTATTTTGAAAGAATAGCTATTTCTTGAATTACTTTGGATTGAGGTATGAACATGTAATTATTTTGAGTTTTATGACTCATTTACGTAGTTTTTTCTTTTTTGGGGGGCTCCTGTAAGTGTACGACCTCATCTAAGTGACTGCCCTTCTACTTAAGCACAACTTTTCAGAGAATTACTGTTTCGCTATGAACTCCCCATCAACTGAAACTCTTTCGACTTAGAATTCTATTTCAAGTAAAACTCCTTCAAATCAAACTCCTTTATTTTTTTATATTATAATCGATCTCGAACTCTTCAATTAAGCCTAGGTTTGTTTTCTTGAGTTTATCAAAAAATAACATTATTTGTTCCTTGATTTCGGCATATTTGTCTTTATTCATTTTATGATTTTCCTAGGAATTTAATTCCTTGAGACAGTGTTGTATTGAACCAACTTGACTTACCTATTTCATATTGCTTTGTCAATCATCAAAACTTGTCCGGTTTATTTAATAATGTTGGATCTTAAAAAGAGAACAGAGCAATATTACTGCAATTCTTTGTTAGATTGACATTTCACCTTCCCCTTAAATTTCTTGATTTGCAGCTAACCACCCGTCTCTTTTCTTTCCTTTCTTCTTTGCGGGCCTCATCACTTAAACTTCTTTTTCTTTTTAATTTGAAAGAGGCGTTTTTATTTAAGACAATAAAAGAAGTTTTATTTATTTATTCATTCATTTATTTTAATCTCTGGAGCGTCGAAAACCGTAAGATATCTTTGATAGAATGCATTAATATATATATATATATATATAGATATA
>NW_006239014.1:1516432-1535931 GCF_000226075.1 Solanum tuberosum | reverse complement strand
TATATATATATATATATATAGTAGGAATGGCAATGGAGCGGGGTGAGGTAGGTTTAAGGCTATACGGTATATATGATTTTATGCGAGTTCAAACTTAATTTTAACTTTTTACGTGTTATAAGAATGATAGATTATTACTTATTAAGATGATTTTTTTTAAAGCTACTAGAATATTCAAACACTAAAACTAACCAACACGTACTACTTTAATATGATTATATCAATTTATCAAATTCACCGCAACACTGTTTCGATATCTTTATCTAAATTTTTCAAAATGTTGAGTCAAATTTTATCATCCTGACTTTATATTATATACTTTTCATTGAAAATTTACATGATTTGCATTCTTACTTTATAATGTCAACGTATATTCTATCTCTCGAGACCTTATTTGTAAGACTACACTAAATATATTATAATTATTCAATTTATACATGGTCAAAGGTGGAGTACTATATCGCGCATGCCTACATTTCAACAAGTAAGAGATATAACAAAAGCAACCAACACTAGTTCCTTGATTCATCATCTTAGAGTTTCACTAACTCTAAGAAATGATCAAATTAGAAAATCATTTAATTTCTATTTTAATTCTATAAAAAGACATGTGTCATTTTTGAATGTAGTTAGACGATACATTTCTTATTAATTTAATAATTTACCTGAATTTAAGATTTCTTTCCTCTATTCTACGGCCGCCTTGAGGCGGTCAGGACAGAACAAAGTGGAACCACTTGTTTCTTCATTTACTGTAACGTTGACGGCATCTTGGAATCAAAGTGTGTAGGACAAGAAGTGGGGAATGAACTTTTAGAGCAAAAGTTAATGTCCATGTTAGGTGAGGGTTCGTGGTTTGGACGAACTCAATAGCTTTTCTGTAGATCCTATGTTTGTACTAGAAAATTATGTAATAATTTGTAAATCCCTAAAAATACTGATTGAAAGCTCAATGATAAGAAAGGAAAAGAAAATTTTGAATTCCCAAACTCCTAGTACTGATTTCGCCTCTGATCACTCCATGTAGAAGCCAAGACATAATCTTCTCTTATCTATCATACCAAATTTGGAATTTGGTTTCTTCCACCAGGCAGATAATCCCTACTTTTGTCTCCAAGTTTTCTTTTTACTTGCCAGTTGCCACTCAGTTCCTGTTAGATATGTTACATTGATGTGGTTGGAAATACAACTGAGGCAGTGTTGTAAAATGGGATCACAACCGGATTTATTAATACTAGTTTATCGAAACGTGCGATTGTACGTTTGTTTCATGTGAATATTTATATAGATCTATTATGTTGGTGTAATATATTGCAAATACAATAAATTACAATTGAAAATAAAATAACAAAAATGAAAAAGAAATATATTCAGGCTGAGGTGCGGATATCTTGTTGGGATATACTATTAACCATATGGTTGAGTTATAGTATTAATTTTAATCCTTTATAAAGACTTTAAGTTTTATGTTAATTATTACAATAAAGTTTTTGTTTGAATAGATCATTGTGTTTATATGTGTGTCCATTACTTATATAGTAGACGATTTTTGGGTATGGAGTTGTTTAACTCATACGCGGAAGATTAAAATTGTAGGTTCTTATAAGTTATAAATTAAATGTTCACAATCAAAGATGAAGTTGGACAAACATCTTGATGATTGTAGCACAAGATTAAATATAATTCAATCTTAATTATGAGAATGGTAAAATTCCAACTTCTTGTGTTAGTACATTTTGCATGTATTGAACAGACCAAATTGAGATATGTATTTAGGTTCTGAATTTCAATAAATAATATCTCTAGTCCATTACATGAGCTTATACTCTTAATCTTGATGTAGTTATTATGATCTGTGTAATTTGATTTATTATTTTAATCTATTAAAAGGTGAGACTCTATGATGAGTCAAAATATTCCTAATGGATTGGATAATAACAAATTACATTCGTGAAATAATAATTAGTTGATAGCACCATATCTCGGATATGAGAAAGAAGACACCCTTTATAGTTGCTTATAAGTAGTCACGTGAAAACCCTGCAGGTGGATTATATATGTGTATATCCGTCATGTGAATTAATTTAAGCATAAAGATAAAGGATTAAATTAATCAATGAATTAAATTTTTCAGAAGTTTAATTTAATTGATTGGTGTCGGTAATTCTAACATGGGGAGTTAAATAAGTTGTAACGGAAAAAAATTGAAATTAAATAGAGGAGTGTAGTTACACAATTTTAGTGGTACAATCTGTGATTTATTATGATATGGTTAATTCATGCTTTTTACGAATTAAATATTATAATTGGAAGCCTCTGCTAATAAATTTGCGGTCCCTACTATGCCTGATTAATTGATCGAGTTTGAAAAAGAAAAGGACTGTTAGTATTTTTTTTCAGTTTAGAAATAAATTGTTTTTGACTTTTATTAGTTTAAAAGAGAAAAAAACTTTTTATTTCCTTAAAAGAAGAAAGAAGAAAATACTGCAATTCTTTGTTTCCTTAGAAGATGAAAGAAGCAAATAATAATATTCAATGGTTATTAGTGGCTATTGATGGTGTTTAATGGTTGTTGATTACCCTTGGTGTTTAATGACTTTCTAAATACACTTAATGATATTTAGTGGTTGTTGATAACTATTGATCATGGTTGTTAAATACTCTTAGTAGTGTCAAAATACACTTAATGGTATTTAATGGTTGTTGATGACTATTGATCATGGTTGTTGGATACACTTCACAGTGTTCAAATACACCTAAAGTTATTTAATGACTATTAATTATGACTAGAAACATTTCATCTTTCAAACCTTTCCCTTATACTGAAAGGTATAAATATGGGTGGTGGTTCTCAAGGAAACATCATTTTTTTTTCTAAAAATTTTCTTGCCCACACAAGACTTGATTGAAAGAGTTAGTCACGAATTAGTAGAAGACTGCAATTCTGGAGTCCCGGTCCCTGAACGAGTTGTGTGAAATCTATAAAAGGTTAGAGTTTCACAATTTATTTAGTTTACATTATTATGCTATTATGTAAGTTTGTGATCTTGGAGAATGCTTCCGCTGTGCATATTCTATCATATCTCGCTTTCTTTAAGGAGATTCAAGCCCACTGCGGCATAATCTGCATCGATCCAGCAGTATCACTCTTGACTTGTCTCCCTCCAGGTTACAACAGCACAACATCTGTCGTACAACTCAAACAACTCCGGATTAGTGAAGAGTTCAAAGCTCCACAAAAGAACACACATTCCTTCAACATATGATTACTTTCTTTTGTATAGTGAATTAGTTGAAGTCTTAGAATATTTTTCCCTGTCTCAACTCTCTCTTTCTCTACACTAACATCAATACAAACTTCTCATATTTTCTTATATTATTTCTCTTGTGCATTTCTTACTCAAAGTAAAAGAAGACCATCACTATTTATCGGGGAGGAAATCTTCCTTACAATAAATAGGAAGATAATAGGGTAGTCAATCGGATAAGTGAATGACCTAAATATTACAAAAGTTACCTACCATAATATATACAATATTAGAATGCTCAATCGGATAAGTGAATGACTTAAATATTACAAAAGTTACAAGAGTTTGCAAGGTTTTAAGGGAAATATGGCCACTCACTAAGGTGAGTAAATAGGCACATTATGTTACGTTAAAAAAATAATATAGCCAATGAACCTTTGTAATATGAGTCAGATCAATATAATATTTACAATATTAGAATGCTCAATTTATGCTAACATACCCGAACAAAAGTGATTAAAATTTTATAAAGATATATGCACGCAATGAGTAATAAAATGCAATATTACTTACAAATCTTAAAAATAAGACAAAGAGATACCAACTAAGAGGTGCATTTTAGTGTTTAAACTATTCCTTTTTAAGAAGCTAACGGTAAATTTTGAACTTTAGTTAGTAGTTAGTAAATTTTGTTGTAAAACTAAAGCAAAATAAGACAAGAAACATAGAAGATGAAAATAATAGAAATATAGAGGCAAGATATGAGAGTATTTCTTATTCTTCAAGTCTTCAAGTGTGTCCAATATGAACCCTTATGCCTCTATTTATAGTGTAACATAGAGGCATACAAAAGGTTAGTCATAAACATGACATTAACATGAATAGAATGGAGGAGGTTATGGAAGTGAAAGGTTACAAGAATAATGGTTATAAAGTTGGAGGTTATGGAGGAAAGTAATGGAGATAATGGGTGAGAGTAACTTCTTGGTGTAGTGGACATCCACACTATAATATTTTATAACACTCCCCCTTGGATGTCCATAGATAATATGCTTCGTTAAAACCTTACTAGGAAAAAACCCTATGGGAAAAAATTATAGTGAAGGAAAAAGAGTACACATATCTTTTAATACGCTTTAATGTTGCCTCGTTAAAAACCTTACCAGGAAAACCCAATTGGGATAAAATCATGGTTAAGGAAAAGATTACAACACGTATTTTTCTCCCCCTGATAAAAACTTTACTTGATATCTTGGAGACGATGCATTCCAATCTTATATCACAACTTCTCAAATCTTGATGTTGGCAATCCTTAGTGAATAAGTTTACAAGATTATCACTTGAATGGGTATTTGAACGTCTATCTCACCATTTTGTTGAAGATCATGTGTGAAAAAGACTTTTGGTGAAATATGCTTTGTCCGATCTCCTTTGATTGTATCCTCCCTTCAATTGAGTTATATATTTTTTTCGTTTATGGTGGCTGAAATATCCTTTGCCAAAGGAAAATCACATATGTTCTGAATATCATAGATCATGATTCCAATCAAACACACTCCCGACTTACTTCATAGATCAATATTATGTCTGCATGATTTGTGGAAGTGGTTACCAATGTTTGATTCTTTGAATGCCAAGATATTGTTGTGCCTCCATATGTAAACAAATATCTCATTTGCTATCGAGCTTTATGTAGATCAAATAAATATTCTGCATCTACATAATAATATCATTTCTGACTCAGAAATTGATCATTTCAATTTTATTGAAGCTCGTCTTTTCTTCTCAAAGAAAATCATACATCTTCTATGTGTTGAGTCGCTTGCTTTGTTAGTTTCTCACATAACTTTAATATATATATCAAATAATTTTTTAGCATTTGCACAATCAGCAATCTATAAGTGCACCAATTGCACTAATACGTGACATTTTAAATCATTTTCGTGAGATCAAAAAAATTCTTTCTTTGTGTTAAGTAGTCTCAAAACCATTGGGTACTCATCAATGGAATTGATGTAAGACCTTTAAAGTCTTTCAAGGATTTTCATATAATCTTCATCATCTAGTTAGACATGATAATCATTCATTATACATATTCAAGTATTTCATCTATTGCCAGACTGAAATAAGTCACATTGCATCCACCACCAGAGAATGTATCTCCATTTAATAATGTTAGGACTTCTGTGAAAACTCTTTATCCCCCGAGGCACAAACCGTACTTTAGATCTTACGGTTATACTTCGCACAATGATTCATTTGTACTCCACTGACACATATTTTGATCTATGAACTATAAGTTCAAAAACATCACTTTTCTAAGTGAAACAAAATATACTTGAATAGTGCATTTTATTTGGCCAATCATTTATCTGTCCACATTATATGACAGATTCGAATTTAAGATCCTCGTAACCACTTATAGCATTGAGTGCTACTTCATATCAAAGATATCGTCGACGGTCATTTGACTCGATTCAAATACGACATAACTTATCGAGATATCTTCATTTATCATCATTTTTAGGTACCTGAACCTGTGCCAAAGTTTTATGAAGTGTTATGTCATAGTGCTATTTCAAAGATCTTACCTCATTATTATGACCATTTTGATAATTTGCTCATCTCCTTCCCCAAGGAGTTTTACATTTGGAATCGATTGGTCTATCATGCTTCTGGCGTATCATAGACTTTGTCCTTCAAGGACTATTTATTGGAGCATTTGCAGCTTAATTAAAATATTGGGTCAGCAAATACATCTGGCAAATTATTTGCAACATTTGTAAATGAATTATCTCTTGAACTTCAAGTTCACATTCTTTTTAACGAGGATCTAGATAATTCACCCACACATAATTTCAGCTTCTAAACATATCTCCCCCTAATGTTAGGAAATCTAACATTCACCCCAAACCTCATTTGGGGATCCATCTTTGTGCGTGGTGGAGCAATAAAATCATATGTGCACACATTAAATTTTTAGATGGAAATTATTTGGTTCCTGACCTTGAACCAATTGTGATGGGAGAACCTTGTTGGCTTGATGCATACACGTTAAATAAACTCATCTCATACCAAATTTTATTTGAGAGATTTGTTCTCATAATCATTGGTCTAGCTATAATTGGAGGCATACAATTTCTGTTAAACCAACCAACATTATCAACATAATTTTATAGTGTGGAACTGTTCTCTTAATTTAACAATTCGAACAAACAACCTTGCAAAAACCAATTTTTAAGTTGACACAAATGCACATGTGACCATACCATAGATGCTTCTATTAAATCATAATAGTGAACGGTCCACATGGCAGGTGAGCGGGTCCATATTCACCTTTCTATATGTTCCAAATAATTTTAGGGGATACAATCCGAACCTTAGTTAATACAATTATCATTTTGTCATGAGAACAAGCAACAAAAGAAAATCTTGAAGAATCTTTTATTTCTTCAAACATATAGCCACGTGAATTCTCAACTTCTTTTGCATCACTCTGAACTGGAATGGCCAATCGGTTATGCCAACTTTTATTTATTCAAAAGTTTACTTTTGCATGTGATTCCTTCATCATGCTCATATTTTTATTCAACAAACAAGAGAAATGAGGGTAACCTTTTATGTAAATATTCATAACCCTCTTTGATTGTAGTAATCTAAAGATATTTAATCTTTCAATAATTTACAGTCTCAATAAGATAATTTTCAATTCCTCCGAAACTTAAAAAGTTTCTTTTGAGACTTACTACAATCCCAATATTATGAACAATTTCATTCCGGGTAGTAACAAATCAGCTCTTTCGGAACTCTCAATTAATTTTGTGTACTACCATGAATTTCACAACACTGTTTTTATGGTGACCATCTCCTTCAAGGACAAAATTATTATTATTGTCATGGTTAAAATTATTACATGCAAGACTTATTTCTTGACAACCAATGACAAATTTGTGTTAACACACAACAACATTTATTTTGATCATGGCCACAACCTTTATAGAAAATATTTCTTTCTTTCTTTTGTTCTCCAATAGGTCATAATAAAATATACCACAATATTTGTGTAGTACTCAAAGTATATGACCAAAATGGCCATTTATGTCAAAATATTTCCTTTCAATCTCTCAAACCTCCGGTAGAGGTGAGATGTGACATTCATCCAACAATATATGAACATGTTCTTATCCATACGAACACAAGTCACATTTTCTTCAAGAAATGGACTATAACCATTTGTACATTCTCCATAAGTTTTTATTAGAAACTCATTGTCATGTTTTGACATTATCAAATTTATGTGACTCACCTCAACATCACTTTAGGAGGTCAAATGTACCAATTGTACTACAACTTTGTATTCCTTTATTTTGATGGAGGATTTACAAAACTTTTCAAATTGGGTTGCACCAAAAACAATGTGCCCAATAACTTCTCATACCACTTTGATGGATAAAAATTACCTGTAACAATTACCTTCACATTTGAAGGACTATCTTAAGAAACAATGTGTCCAATAACCTTTTATACCACTTTAATGGACAAAAATATCTTTACATTTGAAGGAACATCTTAAGAACCCATAATGTTCTTCCTTTTAATTACCACAATGATGACCATTAACATTTTTACCACACCCATATTCATACATTCAACCACTTGTCATTTTTCAGACATATTATGCACTGCTACCACATTCACATAAGAGAATGGAGCAAATCAATTGGGTGGATTTCATGACTTTTATCAAGAGCATATCAATTTGTGCAGTCATCATTACATCATCATTATATTATGTTGGGACTTGAACCCAACGTCTTACCCATAAAAAGGCATTTTAGGTCATTATTTGTTGGGACCCAACCCAACATTTTATTATCAGGACTCTTACCCGATTACCCTATTGGTGCGATAGGACTTGAATTCTTCGTCTTACCCTCAATCAATGACATAAATTCCAAATATAATAGGTGTCACCCCCCGAGCCTACACCCTGGGTAGGGCTGGCACTCGAGAACCATTAATGGCCCCAAGCGAACCCTTGGCCTGACTTACTTACTTAGCGGAAGACTTTAAGCATTAAAAAAAGGATTCACATGCTAAATAACCCAACTGCAACATAAGAAAATATAACTCATGCATAACTTGAGAAATAATAGTTTAGCCAAAAGGCAACTCAGTCTTTAAACAACATCTGAATGATAATGTAAAGACAACTGAATTACTAACTGTCTATGAATCCTCTAAACAACTGAGATGGATGTCGAGACAGGCCCACGACATCCTAATGAAGTAAAATGATAAATTAATGAAAAAAGGGGATCCTCCGAAAGCAGGGAGGCTCACCAACAACTTTGAAGCTCAACTGGATCAATGATGCGCTAGATGCTGATCCTGATTACCTGCGTCTGCATCATGAGACGATGCAGGCCAACTGGCATCAGTACATTGAATGTACGAGTATGCGAGTTGTAATGCTAAACATAACATAGGCTTGAAAAGAATCTGAAAGGAACTGAAGAACTTACCTGGCTCAACTCAACTCAACATAACTGAACTCATTTCAATATAAAGCAGTTTAAAACAAGTGCAATATAAAGAAAAGCTGTTTAAAAATATGATGCCAATTCTGTGTGTATGCAAAGATACATATAACTCTGAGATGTATGTAAAAATACAAATAATCTGATGTATATAAAATACAAAATACTATTGTGGAGTTTCTCTAACCGACAACCATCACTTAAGAGCTATAGTGATAATACTAACACTTTACCTCACGCTGCCAAGGACCATCCTATACCTGCAGGGTATAGGACTAACTCACTAAGTGGATCCACTAGTTTATGCTAAAAGCATTAAAGGGTTCATCTAAAAAGTATGACCCTTTTCTACCCATGATGGCTACATGGTTTATGGAGACATAAGTTATCTGAACTCAAGCTCGTCCCCATATCGGTGCTCAATACTACTCCCAAAATATGATACTTCTTTCTGTGATTTGAGATAATTGCTCAAAAACTTAGCTCAAAGGCTATCTTGGAAATCAAAGTTTCCCCTCTTGCTTTATTGTGAAAGCATTTACTCTTTAACTAAAAACTAGCCCAAGGGCTCCTTACTAAAAAAAATCAGCTCAAAGTCTCTGTACTGAAAAACTAGCTCAAAGGCTCTTTACTGAAAAACTAGCTCAAAGGCTCTTTTGAAAATCTCAGTTTCCGTTCTTATTTAAATGTGAAAACATTTTAAACTCTTTTGGGAATACATAGTCCCCATATACTTTTGAAGAAATGAACTTCAACTTTACTGAACTCAAACTTAAGTCTTAAAACAGAGTTAAAAAGTTTGTAAAAAACTTTTGGAAAACTTTATGAACTTCTCTTAACTTGACTCTTGACTTCTCTTGAATTTGATCTTAACTGCTCTTGACTTGACTCTTAACTGGTCCTTGAATTGAATTATGGATTCAAGGATTGTGAATTGTGATTGGAAGGATCTCATGATGTTTAGGAATGATTTTTGATAGCTAAACATGAGAAAATACCAAAATATCTATATTTGAGGGTGGTCCGCGAAGTGGAGAGATATTTAAATTTTAGTTTCGAAAACGACTTTTGAGGCAGAACGCTCCGTGACGTGAAGCGATTTTTCCCAGTTCTGGGGACCAGCTCTGCGACGTGGCACCACTATCCAGATTCGTCCGACAAAAAATCTTCTTCGTTTTCCAGCCCCAACTCACTCAAATTCGGTTCTTTTTCCCCAAATTCTTTTTAGATACAGATACCCAGCAACTGTACCTAGGAACCTAACTCAACTCACTAAATAACTGAACGTGATGATCTTAGAAACTCCTCAATTTCAGCCCAACTCAAGAACAATATCAATTTCAAGAAAAAAAAAATGAAAAACAAAAAGGTCGTTTTATTCAAAACCCCAATTGTGGTATCCCTTCTCTCCCACATTTCCCAATATATTCTACAGATTCGGATTTGGATCACGCTGAAATAACATGTTTGGCGCATGGGTGAATGAACCCAACGCTATGAGAGACTCACATACCTTATAGGATCAAATCCTTGAAGAAATCTACAATCAATTCCTTACGAAGACGATGAATATTGCTTTTTCCTCTTCTCTTTTCTCTTACGTTCCTTCTCCAAAAACCCTAACTCTATTTTTCAAAAGCGTAAACTGAATCCGATCAGTTTAGACCCTAAAAATATTACCAAATACGAATTAATTAAATTGGGTAAGGAAAAGACCAAACTACCCTTAAAAATTCGGTTTTTGACTTTCCTTATTCCAACAACCTAACTTCCAAAGGGAATAACTTACTCATACAAACTTGGAATCGTGCAAACTTGGTGGCGTTGGAAAGATCGTTCCAAGAGCTTTCCAACCATATCTGGAGACTATTTCCAGTTCTAAGCTTCTTCTTAGCTATTTCAAATTGCAAGATGTTACAATAGGACTCACCATTGAGCCTTAAAAAAAATCTCACCACTTTGTGATTAACATGTACAAATAAATATAGAACAAAATTGTCACTTTGTGTTTAACATGCATAATAATTAAATACAGAACAAAAAAAAAACACAATAAAAATATCATCAACAAAGTATGTACTAATATCTTAAATTTGTCAAAAACAGAGAGTTACATATAACATTATATTATATAATGTTTGGTGCATAATTATTAAGGTAGTGAATTACCGTTATAAATCAAAGAATCAATTGCACACTAAAATAATAATAATTCCAATTACACTAAAATAAAATTGCTCACTATCACCATCTTTTTTTTCAATTTTCATGTGAACCCAAAATATTTAACACACAAAACAAAATAAATTAAAAGCTTATGTAATAACCAAAACAGTGAGCATAATCATAAATAAAATATAAAATAAGTTTCACATACAAAAGAAAGTATATATAGTCATAGGTGAAAAAAATGCACAGTAACAATAATATTAATCATTCACCTTGTTCACAAGTAAAATATAAAATAGATTCCACAATAATTTACCTTGTTCCCGAGAGAAAAATAAACACAAATATTTTACCTTCTTTTGTTTACTTTGCTTCAATCCTGCAAGTGGTAGAACATTCGTGCTGATAACGTGTTGTAAAACTAAATTAAAATAAGACAAGAAACATAGAAGATGAAAACAATAGAAATATAGAGACAAGATATGAGAGTATTTCTTATTCTTCAAGTCTTCAAGTGTGTCCAATATGAACCCTTATGCCTCTATTTATTGTGTAAATAGAGGCATACAAAATGTTAGTCATAAACATGACATTAACATGAATATAATAGAGGACATCATAAATATTGCATCATTTTAAATAATAATGTGTCCACGTGGGCACATATATACCTTTAAAATACACTATTAAATAGTGCAGGGGGTAAAAGATCCTCCATAAAGTTTGGTATCGTAACAATAATTTCGGCCAAAGTTAAAATATTTTCAGACCCTTATCCATTTAAGTTACCATCAATCTTCATAATTTTATAGATCATTTATTAAAAAATCTAAAGGTCAACAAAGCTAACTAAGAGATTTGACATATGATTTAATAGAAATTGTCGAGGGAGCCCCAAACATTAATTATCACTTTGACTTCTTCTTCTTCTTTCTAATTTAAATGAAAGGGACATTTTTATTTAAGTTTAAGTCAATAAAAAGGGGTTTATTTATTTATTTTTATATTTAGAGCTTTGAAAATTCTAGATAGTAAGGTATCGTTTAATAAAATGCATTAGTAAAAATAACATATGTATTATTTATGTTTTCAAGTGTGTTACATTGGAAATTCAAAAAAAGAAAAATAGCACTTTAAAAATTTATATAATTAAATTGTATGTGTATATAAAAGTTTAAAACTAATAGTATTATATATTTTGGACCTATAATTTTTAAAATTTATCGATTCGGTGTTAAGAGCTAAAAGTTTAAATCAATCAAATTTATATATTAAATGCATCTTTTGGTAACAGTGCACCCATTCTTCCGAAATCCTGGATACGCATCTGCGAGGAGTCTCGCCATTTAAAACCTGCATATAATCAACGAGATGGATCTCAAATACTTCAAAAGCAAGAGTAAAAAGAAGAGAAACAAAGACTGTTTTTAACTCTCTATTATAGTCAGGGACAGATCTATTCAGGCGGGTGGGGGTGCCATGCCACCCAC
Organism: Solanum tuberosum; assembly: GCF_000226075.1. Taxonomy (NCBI): domain Eukaryota; kingdom Viridiplantae; phylum Streptophyta; class Magnoliopsida; order Solanales; family Solanaceae; genus Solanum; species Solanum tuberosum. Next base: position 1,523,484 of record NW_006239014.1, on the reverse strand, counting down.
CAGCTTTGACGAAAACTTTATGTATATAGGTATATATATACACAATCTATATATAAATAATAAACCCGCTACCCACAGTACCAAATTACTCTGTGGTGCTCGTGGTAAAAGGCCAAATGTTTGAGCCTTAGGTCGCGGGATCGAACCCGTTTGACACATTTTTATTTTTTTCCTTTTTAAAACTGCTGGCACATACAAGGCTCCTTTCATAAATCATAATAGCTTTTTCGACCTTTTTCTTTTTATTTTCTTCTTTTTTAGCATTGTTTCAAATTATTTGCTACTTTTTTTATCTTTAAATAATTTTATAAGTATGAAATTTAGCCTAATTCATCCTACTCCTAACATTAGATATTAATTTTCTATCCTATATTAATTATTTACATTTTACTAAAAAATTTTATTAAAAAATATTTGTCAATTAACAAAATTAAACAACTAATTTTTTTTTATTTTCATTATCCTAAACAATTAATTTTTCTTGAAAGTGTAAACAAAATTTGTAAAAAATTACAAAAATGTTTATCTTAAAGATGAAAATACTAAACTATCATTTTATTTATAATTTCTTAAAGAAGTAAAAGAAAAATTAATAACTAATAGAAAGAGGTATGAATTGTTTTTTTTTTCTCTTCTCAATAATTTCGTAAACACTTAGATGCATCAAATATTCTCCAACAAGAAAATATAACAGAAAGATCATCAGTAATTTTAACCAATAATTATATAAATTTTGGTACTATTTTCATGTAACCCAAAATAAAAATCATCCATAAGCTCCTACATATATACATACTCTCTCAATTTATATGATATTTTTTTATTTTTGAAATTCAAGCGACGTGAAATTTAATTAATATTTTAAAATATTTATTATTATTACATTAACATGATAAGAATTGCAACTTATGTTTGTTGATAAATATTACCTTCTCGCTAAGTTGTAATTCAACCAAAAACATTATTAGTTGCAATTCTTATCATGTTTATATAATTTTTAATAAAAAAGAACAAAAAAATACACCTTATAGCTTGGATTTCGAGAACAAAAAATAACCTATAAATTAATGGAGAGTGTAAAATGAAAAAAACAAAAATTGGTTAATTATATTTGTATTTTGTTGATTGACAAGTAATTTAATAACTATTTATGTTTATCCTAAAAATAATACAATTGATTTTGTATGAGGTTAAAAACAAACATTTTAATTTATCTTAGCTTAACTCTTTTTTAAATACGTAATTATTTGACTTTTAATCAAAATTAATATTAATATATTTATCTTTAATTGATTTGTGACAAATGAACATATGAACCAACATAAATTTTTCGTAAACAGCGTACAAGCACTTTTTTTTATACATGTTTATTCCTATTTTATTGATTGATTTGTCATTATAAATTCGAAAAGACGAGTAATTCGAATCAAACATAAAGTTAATTTAGGCGATGAGTCTATTTGGCACCCAGAGACTCTAAATCCTGGATCCACCTCTGATTATAGTACTAATAATAACATTTATTTATGGTACATCACGATTGCTATAAGATCATAACACAATTTATTTAAATAAAAGAAAGAGTGTATTGCACACACCATGATGAAAGTGTAATAAAAGAGAGATGTGTGTTTCTCAAAGTAGCAATGGTAACTTGGTATGAAACTCACACTTTCAATAGCTTAGGTATGAAACTCAAAAAAGGGATAATTTAAATGTGTTTTTTGACCTTATCTCTTTTATATATTGATACTCATCATAACACGTTATAATATGAGGCTCCAATTTTTTTAATTAGTTTTATTTTTGTTGTGTCACTATATCAAAATGATCTTTAGCGGTAATTAATTAACTGCAATTAACACTCTTTGTATATGTTTCTAAAGCTTTTAGCGACATTGGATCTAATTGCACTTAACTATTGCCGGTAAAGACTTTAGCAGTCCTTATTAATGTATCTATTTATTACCGCTAAAAGTTATTTTTGTTGAAATGCATAAGTATATGACCTCCTCTAAGTCTATTTAAGCACGGTTTCTCTTCACTATGAACTCCCCATCAACTGAAACTTTTTGAGTTAGAGTTATACTAAGTGAGACTCAAACTTGTTGATTCTTTTTATGAGAAATTAGTATTATCTGTTCCTTGATTTTTGTTCACTGTCTTTAAAATAGTTTATCATTTAATATTTCATATTACTTTGTCAATCATCAAAGCTTGCATGATTGTTTAATGTTGTTGGATCTTATAAAGAGAACAGAGTAATCTTAATTCCTCTGTAACTTGTAGGTCTCAAGCTATGGCCTCAAAGGTATCAATCATGTCAACATGGACGGTTAAAGGTGCTGGAAGGAGTCTGATTGAAGATAATTGAGTTGACACCATGGGACATTCTCGAGCTTCAAATTGAGTATGGTCAAGATGGAGTCCTCTGTTACATGCCTACAATTCAACAAGTAAGAGAAGTAACAAAAGCAACCAATACCACTTCCTTGATTGATCATCTTAGAGTTTCACTATCTCGAGTTTTGGATTTCTTCCCTCCATTCTGTGGCCGCCTTGGGGCGGTCACAACAACAGAGCAGAGTGGAGCCACTTCTTTCTTCATTAAGTGTAACGATGCTGGTGTTCAATTCAATCATGCCATAGCTGATGGTGTTACAGTTGACGACATCTTGGATCAATCAAAGTGCGTTCCACATGTGGTAGGTGATTTTTTCCCATTAAATGGAGTTCGAAATTTAGAGGCTACATCCAAACCATTTTTAAGTGTGCAAGTAACAGAGCTTGTTGATTGCATTTTCATTGGATGCACGGCTAATCATGCATTACTTGACGGATCATCTTTTTGGCATTTTTATAGTTCTTGGGCTGAGATATCTTCTGGTTTCTAATAATGTCATATCAAAAATCCCCTTTTTGAAACGTGATGAATTCCCTTTCAAAGTTGACAATTTCTCTAATCGCATTTCCATACCAAATGAAAGAATCAATAGCAATAGCAATAGCACACATGATCCACCAGTATTGCAAGAAAAGATATTTCATTTTACCAAAGAAAGTATAGCCAAACTAAAAGCAAAGGCTAATCTTGAAATGAAAACCACCAAAATATCTTCTCTTCAAGCTGTGTTGGCTCATGTTTGGCAATCCGTTATACGTTGTCGTAATCTGGATCACAACGAAGAGACTACTTTTGAGGTACCAATTGACATGAGGAAAAGATTGAATCCTCCTTTACCTGAAGGGTTCTTTGGAAATGCAATTTACCCTGCTACCATAACGGTGAAAACAGGGGAGCTACTGGAGCACGGGGGATTCGCATGGGCTGCTTTACAAATAAATGAGATGATTGCTTCTCATGATCATGAAAAGTTTAAGTGCATATACGAGAATTGGATGAAGGATCCAGAGGTAACAAAATTGGGTGATTTGCCAAGTAATTACTTTATGTTGCACAACTCTCCGCGATTCAATTTTAACGAGTATGATTTTGGTTGGGGAAAGCCAATTGCACAGAGAGGTGGGGTGTCAAACATGTTGGAGGGGAAAATTGATGTGTCACCTGGGCTAGAAGAAGGGAGTATTATTTTTGAGATTTGCCTTTCTCCAAACGCAATACAAGCATTGGAGGAACACAAAATGTTTTTTGGTGTGGAATGAACAATTAAATTATTAAGTAGTGTATTTCTTGTTAGATTATATTTATATGCATATACCTGTGTTCGTTTCAAAATCATGGCTCTCTGATTGCAATATACAAAGTACGTGTGTTCGTTTAAAAAATAAGTGTGTGATTGCAATATATAAAGTACGTGTGTTCGTTTCAAAATCATGGCTCTCTGATTTCTATTTATGAATTCATAAAATTTTGTCTACATTCATCTACTAATGATATACAACAAAATTATCATAAGATTTTTTTCTTTAAAAATCATGATGCGTAATCTGATTAATTCTTCTTTAAATTTTCTTATCATACATCTCAATTACTGAGGCATCTAAAATGAATTATTTCATGATAAGTTTCATGTCAGATGGTTTTTTTTATCAATAAATTAATTTATTTACTCGATATGGAAAAATTTGACAAATTAACTAATATAATGGATAAATCATCTTTAAGGATTCATTAGTTCAAAGACTAACAACCACAAAACTATTTTTTTCAATCATAGAACTTGGTCGAACCCAATTCTTAACTGCCTCAACCTTTAACTGATGTTAACCAGACCATAAATCAATCTTAGAGAAAATCAATGCACCTTGCAATTGGTCAAAAATGTCATCTATCCGAGGCAATTGATACTTGTTTTGAATGGTGACCCTATTCAACTGTCGGTAGTCTATACACATCCTCTCTTGCTAGTGATGATGTTACCACTTTTGTTGCTCTAGTTCGGACCACAGAGTGAAGGAGGAAAGATATCAATTTGTATTACACAAATACCAATTGGATTCAAGTTATAGCACGAAGGAGTAGAAAGAATTGAGTTTTTCCTAAAGTCCTATAGCCTCTAGAAGAAAAGTACGGACGTCATCGTACCGTTCCACAAGACTCTACTAGACTCGTTTTGGTACAATGAGATCAACGAACCTAGGGCTCTGATACCAATTTTGTCACGACTCAGACCGCCGTGATTGGCACCCACACAAACCCTTCGGTGGGAGAACCATTACTACAACCCATACAAACAAATTTTATGAAAACTAAGACATTTAAAGATAGGGAACCATGTTTAAATGACTATAAAAATGAAGTCCCCATAAACTCCAAGGTTTCTTTACAAACAACTAACCAAACTAATGCGGAAGAACAACCCCTAGAACCTGAAAGTCATTGGTTATCAATTTAGAGCAACATACAGTCTTCCAATATCAATCATTAGATATGAACGTAATCATCACAAGTAGATACACAACACAATTCAATGGTTCTCTCACGGAACTCAATTTAATGGTCCTCTCATGGAACCCACACCCAAACTGTTAGCATACCGAAACGTGATACCCTCACAATCACAACGTACATTCTCATAATCATACAATCAAGAGGCGATCCAAGGCATATAGTTATTTGTTCATACCTATTTACGATTAGTGTGATCAATAATGCAACGTTCACTCACATACATGCAATATAATGAAGCAAGTACAAACATATATCACACAACATGATATAAAAACCATCACCTACCTTGAACAAAGCTTTAATCCCTAAGAAACTTGATTCTACCCTTTCCAGATTCTTTCCGCTTGTTCTAGGTCTACAAACAACAATTTATACGCAAGGATCAATAATCAAAGGTTTAATTATTCGGATTATAACAAACCCAATAACCCTAGACCAAACCCAAGATCCTAATACCCAATTAGGGCATTTTCCCACCATAAATCACAGATCAAAACCCTCCCCCATCGATAATTACCCAAGAAACTAAGTTCTACGGATCGAAACACGGATTCAGGGAGTTAAAATCTTACCTTTAGCCTCAAGAATGGTGAAAAATGCTTAAGAACTCGTCTGGGGTCGTCTCCTAGCTCTCAAAGTTAAAAAGCACAGAATAAAGATGTTTTGGGATTTAGTTACGACCTTAAGTCGCGTCAGATCCGCCACAACGGTCGTTACTCTGCTACAGCAGCCCCGCCCTGGCGGTAGAAATCCCGACCCAACGGCTTGCACGAAACCACTAAGCTATTTTAATAATTCCAAAACCCCCATTTCACAACACACCTTTAACCAATGACGCTCAAAAAATACCGTTCACAATAGGATCGATTCCGGGAGTTCTACTCACCCGAATTCAATTCCGTAAAGTCGTACAGATTCCTTAACCACTTATCTAACAAATCATGTAATCAAAATCATAAATAAGTCACCCGATTGCTACCATATTTCCCTAGACTTCACTGGCTCCGATTTTGTCCAAATCTGAACTAGGCTAGGAAATCTCAAGTTACTATGAAAAAGTTTTCTGGCCCCAATTCTTTCTTCATTGGCTTTTCCCTAATGACATAATCAAGTCGTTACAATAGATACCAATTTACCCATTACTCGTCCCCGAGTGATCAACTAGGGAGGACTCCCTAAAGTAAGGGTAGAGTAGTATCTGAAACGTCGAATTACTGGGGATACTTGTCTCGCATGTCCTTAGCTTCCGGACATCGTGATCAAGAATTTCAATCGGTTCTTCCTCACACCGAAGGTCTTGTTTAACAACACTGAGTCTCACCTTATGATATAATCCTCGTCCCAGCCAACCAATTGAATACCTATACATCCTCCCATACAATGCCTAAATGTAGTCATTTTAATACTCGAGTGATAAATATTGTTTTATGTACACTTAACAAACAACAAAATGATTCCCAACAACCACCAAAGTTAATCGTACACACGTCTCAACATGTTATCAAGGACCTTGACGCAATCATTCAGACGAATCCTTTAGCACTTAAGTATGATAAAATTTCAAATTAATACTCGTTATAATTAGAAGTGAACTTGAATCAACCAACACACACTCATAATACTCAAACAATCATAGTTCTTATAAACATCTCCTTCTCACAACATAAATTTCCATAAGCTTAAGTTACCAAAATTTGGTCTTTAGACATCAGATACTTATTGAGGGATATGTCTAAGCATACAAACCCTCTAGAAACACTATCGAAATGCTAGATTTAGTAATTATAGTTTACCTCTTAAGAATAGTAGAATTGGATTCACTGATCCCCACATTCAACCACACATAATCAATACATGATCTCGCCGACTAGATGAATCTAAGATTGTCGGACAACCATAATTACACATGGTAGCTCTTCTATGAACTATCATAAGCAAGGTGGTACATGTAGAACCACTAAAATACTTTTAACAACTCCAAGACAACACCAATTATGTCATTCGAAATAACTAAATCTTCCCAATCTTCCCACTCAACCAAGAGAATATCTCAGGATTTGGTACCTCTGATCCACCACTAGAGATCCACCCACAAAAGTGAAAAACACACGAGAGCATAGCTAGTGAATCATACTCACAA
>NW_006239014.1:1512593-1514386 GCF_000226075.1 Solanum tuberosum | reverse complement strand
CAGTATTTTTAGAGGCTTCATAGACAGTCAGTCAGTTAGTTTTGAGTCTCTTATCTATGTATATATGTAAATATTCTATTTTGAGACTCGAGTTGCCCTTTAGGCCATATTTTTATCAGTTAAGTTGTTTATGTCTTTGCATGGCATTGAGTTATTCTGTTGAGTCAGGTTTTCCGCTGAGTTAAGAAAGCCAGGCCAAGGGTTCGCTTGGGGCCAGCAATGGTCTCCGAGTGCCGGTCCCGCCCAGGGTGTAGGCTCGGGGCGTGACATAGTGAATAATACTCACAATACTAACAATCATCATAACACTCCGACCATTTACCTTATTATAAACCAACACTTTTAAATGAAACCTTTCTTAGGTACTTTAACAATCAAAAGTAATAAACTTTACGACTCAAACTAGGTGTAAGTCCATTCACATGCTCAATACCGGATACAATTGATCATTATTCACCTTGTCAATTCATACCTTGACAAAATATATCACCACGAATGTAAACTTATAATGAAAACTTTGAATTGTAACCTTAACCGTATAACACAATCCCCTTATCTATCAACATTAGATTATACCTTGAAGATTTTTGTGAAATCCCAAATCTTCAGTTATCATTGATCGCATCTCTATCGATCTTACAATATCTTTTCGCTAAAATTTTAATCGCACTCATTACTAAACTCAAAACAAAACAAACACTTATCATCACACTCGAGCTAATGTCTGTACACTTCTTTCTCAAGTCATTTCCAATAGTGTTTAACCAATCTGAGGGACTTGTGACATCATTACCATAGCCACAACAAAACAAATGAAATCACGAGTCTCTGAACCCAATTATCTACCCCTCTGAAGATACCTCTTTACCCTTAAGAATCAAATAAAATATTCTTGCTCTTGCCTCTCTCTAAAGGTTGTACTATATTCTACTATATTTTCATTCATTATAACTCTAGCTCTTTTAAATTCGGTTCAAGTGGTGTCCCATCATCTCTTAAAACTTTCCATACAACCACGTTACTCACCAAATATTAGAAAACCACAACCTTAGGTACTCACAAGTCGTAATTACTATACAAAATTCGCTTAATCAACAATCTCATTATATATTTGCATCCCATCACAATCCACCACGAACTCTTATTACCATTATGCTCAGTTAGCCCTGACTATCGCTACGGAGCCAACCTTTCATCAACATGACACCTCAAACTCAGTATACTCATCAAATTCAAAGGACTAACCCAATTTTTATACGCACCTTCTTACTAACATCCTTAATTTCCTCCACCCAAGTATACTCAATGGGACTTTCTTTATCCATAAGCTTGTCATTTTGGTATTAATCCACTCCATTATAGCTCAAGATAAAATCACCAGTCCTCATACTACCCTTCCTCTTCATAACAATAAGACAGGAACACCCCACGGGGAAGTACTAGGACGGATGAAACTTTATCAAGAAGCTCTTGGATTTGAGCCTTAAGCTCTCTTAATTTGGCTGGAGCTATATGATACGGAAGGATGGAAATGGGGCGAGTTCCAGTTTCCAAGTCAATGTAGAAATCTATATCTCTATCCGGAAGCAAACCAGGTGTCACGCCCCGAGCCTACACCCTGGGCGGGACCGGCACTCGGAGACCATTGCTGGCCCCAAGCGAACCCTTGGCCTGGCTTTCTTAACTCAGCGGAATAGAATAACTCAAAGACATGCAAAGACATAAACAACTTAACTGATAAACATCTGTCCCAAAAAGGGCAACTCGAGTCTCAAAATAGAATATTTACATAT
>NW_006239014.1:1510361-1511326 GCF_000226075.1 Solanum tuberosum | reverse complement strand
TTTGCTTGACTTGGAACTCTATACTTAACTTGGAACTCTATACTAAACTTGGAACTTGAGCCTTAAATTGAAGTTAAAACGTTCGACAACGACTCTTGGAAAGCTTTAAAGACTTGCTTAACTTCTAAGCTTGGCTCTAACTTCACTTGACTTCTAACTTCACTTGACTTGGAAACTAACTACACTTGACTTAGAATCTAACTTCACTTGATTTGGAATCTAACCTCACTTGACTTGATCCTAACTCACCTTGAATTGGATTATGGATTCAAGATTTTGATCATGTTAGGAATGACTTTTAGGTGTTTAGAAGTAGCTTAGAGTAGTTAGAATCGAAAGGGAGTGAATGCGCACTTTAAATGAACTCAAACGGGGCAACCGACGACAACTAGATGGGGTAAGTGACCCTGGCGCCATGGGTGGTGCGTCGCGCCAGCCCCTAAACTTCAGAGGTGAGTTTGGGGCGCTCTGGCAGGCGCGTCGCGCCAGGCCCCCAACCCAGAAATTTCAGCAAGCTCATTTTCTCGTTTTCTCACCTTATTTCACCTAAAATCGAATGGTTTCTTCCCCAAATCACTTAGAATCATTAAAAACCTCAATATACCATTGATTCAACAAAAAAACACCACCGGAAACATACACCAAACCAACAAGAAACTTCAACAACACAACCACAAACTTCAACCAACACAACCACAAACTTCAACAAGAACAATAACTAACAACTTCCACAACTTCAACAACAATCCAATCTTTTCTCAAATAATAAAAGGGGCTTGGTGTGTGGGGGAAAGGATCAAGCCACACTATGAACTCACATACCTTGATAGGGATCACCCCCGACGAAAATCCACGACGGAAACTTGTTGATCTCCTCTTTCTCCTCTTCTTCTCCTCTTCTTCTCTTCTTCTTCTCTCAAAACCCTCACTCTCACTTCTTTTAAAATGGTAAAACTGATCAAAAT
>NW_006239014.1:1489691-1510322 GCF_000226075.1 Solanum tuberosum | reverse complement strand
CGTTCCAGGAACCTTGCAACCATAACTGGAATTCCCCCTAACTCATCCTGAGCTAGAATTTATGGCTGTTCAAAGTTGGCCAAAATTCACATTTTTTCCATACTTAGCCAAAATTTCCAAAACTTTAAAATTCTTTCCAAAAATGAAAATTTCCAATTCTAAGCCTCTTCAATTATTTCACATTGCTGGATGTTACACCAGGCAAATTCATAGGAAACACTTCCTTAAACTCAGACACCACAGGAACAGACTCAATAGAGGGAGACTCAACCTCAACATCCCAAATATGAGCCAAAATGCAAACAATACTGCCCTACCAGTTTCCTAGCCCGAATGTAGGATATGATCTTAGCTAGCTTAGGCTTGTACACCCCTTCCCACTCTAATCTTTCCCTACCGGGGATCTCTAGAGTTACCGACCTAGTATTACAATTAAGCCCAGTATAATAAGGGGACAACCAAGTCATGCCTAATATTATACCAAGACAGTCATATCCAGCATAACCAAATCAACCCAAATTTGAAAATCCATAACCACAACAGGACAACAAGATACATATGGGCGACTATGACTGACTCTTCAACTGCGGTAGAAACATGGATGGGGGTATCAGCTATATCACAAACCACATCAAATCCCAAGGCAATTGAACTGACATATACGAATAAGTAGAACACGGATCAAACAAAATAATAGCCATCCGGGAACAGACAAGAGTAGCTCTTGTGACCATTGTATCACACCTTCAAACTCAGTCTTGCCCGGGAAAGCATATAACTGAGCCCTGCCATCTTGATGGGCAACCTCATCGCCTGAGTGTATTACTCCTCTACCTGCATTACCATTTCCCCTGCCTCCACGACCTCACTGATTTCCTCCTCATATGCCCAGGTTCTTCACAATTTTAACACATCTTATAAATTATATTCAATTGCTGAACACTGAATTAGATTGCGCGGGTCAATTTGGGTACGATTCGGGGTCCATATTGTGACTAGGGGAAAACATAGGAGACTGGGCTGAGATCCTATCTCGCTCTATCCCGCTCTGGAGGGAGAAATCCCGCACTGGTGGTCTCGCGCTGGCGATATTATCCCGCCCCAGTGGCTCCAACAGAAATAGAACCCCTGCTAACAATTTTTGGGGTTCCTCTTTTTTCTATATTTCCCCTAGATTTCCCATTTCAATGGTCATGTCATGGAACCCACACCCATTTTGTTAGCATACCGAAATGTGGTACCCGATCTAATATTTATGCCGGAACGTGGCAAACGATCCTATGTTTATGCCGAAACGTGGCAACCAATCCATGTTAGTGCGTCAGAACGCAACACCTGGTCCATTCAACAAACCACAATCACAATCACAATGTATATTCTCACAATCATAAAACAAGAGGTGATTCATGGCATACAAGTATTCCATTATCCTCATTTACGATTAGGATGATCAATAATGCAACATTCGCATACATACATACATGCATTATAATAAGCAATTACAAACATATATCACACCAACATGAAATCACAACCATTACCTATCTCGAATCTAAGCTTGAATCCCCTAAGGCACTTGAATCTTCCCTTTCCAGATTCTTTCCGCTTGTTCTAGGTCTACAAACAACAATGTATACGCAAAGATCAACAATCATTGGTCTAATTATCCGGATTATAACAAACCCAATAACCCTAGACCAAACCCAAGATCCTAATACCCAATTTAAGGTTTTTTCCCACCATAAATCACAGATCAAAACTCTCCCCCATCGATAATTACCCAAGAAACTAAGTTCTACGGATCGAAACACGGATTTGGGGAGTTAAAATCTTACCTTTAGCCTCAAGAATGGTGAAAAATTCTCAAGAACTTATTCGGGGGTCGTCTCCTAGCTCTCAAAGTTGAAAAGTGCAGAATAAAGACGTTTTGGGGTTTATTTACAACCTTAAGTCGCGTCGGACCCGCCACACCGGTCCTCACCCCGCCACAACGGCCCCACCCTGGTGGCAATAATCTCGCCCCAGCGGCTTGCATGGAACCAGTGAGCTATTTTAATAATTCCAAGACTCTCATTTCACAACACACCTTTAACCAACGACGCTCAGAAAATACCGTTCATGCTAAGATCGATTCCGGGAGTTCTACTCACCCAAATTCAATTCTGTAAAGTTGTACAGATTCCTTAACCACTCATGTAATCAAAATCTTAAATAAGTCACCCGATTGCTACCAGATTTACCTAGACCTCACTGATTCCAATTTCATCCAAATCTGGACTAGGCTAGGAAATCTCAAGTTACTATGAAGAAGTATTCTAGCCCCAACTCTTTCCCTAACGACGAAATCAGGTCGTTACAATAGATCTTTAGCAGAAGAGATGATCTAATTTATTTATAAAATATAAAATCGAATTACATTAATAAATATCAATATATTTGTTACAAAAATTATAATAACTAATTTCTTGTAATAAATAAATTAAAAAAAGTAAATTTTTTTAAAAAGGGGAAATGGCGTTTTTAGTCCTTGTGTTATTGCCTAATTCCACTTTTAGTCCCTATGATATTTGACTGTGCACAGTTAACCTTGAATTAACTAGACTGAGCGATTTTGATCTAATCACTGAGAAATGTTAACTTTGTTAACAGATCACTTATTAATGGAAAGGGCAATTCTGGTACTATTAGCTAAAATACTTGAAAAAAACCTAATTGTACAAAAAATTAGAAGTATTTATGTCGCATCCTTTGCCTCATAACCATATGTTGTCTTCATCTCTTCTTCCACTTTGATGCAAATTAATTTTTTGATCATGAATAATTGAGAGACTTCGTATATCTTGATGCTAACTTCTCTTTAGTTGGTTTTTCTCTTGTGTGAGAACAATTCTAGGGCATTCAAAGTTTGCTTTCTATACCTCCTGAAAAAGAAAAAGGATGACTATGAAATTGCGTTGTAAAAAATGGACTACAATTCACACCAACATGTAAGTACTCTATCAAGTTAATTAAACTATAACTTTGATATTGATTGATCAAGAAAAAGATTAAATATTGATGTGGCAAATCAAAGCATAAATACATACAAGATAAATATGCATTATAACTTTTTAGAAAATGTTCCTGTGTTTACATTAATATATCTTGTACTGCTATTACTTAAACTACATAAATTAAAGCTATATTGGTCTTCAGTACTAGATTCATAACTAACAATATCAAGAAACTAAAATGAAAAATAAAATTACTGATCAACACACACAGTTGCATTATACTAGTAGTATCAGAAAGCATAAAAATAACATGTTTATAGTATATATTCTGAATTTGAATGATTACTCACATTTTTTATATTGATGCTATTTATTAGAGCTACACAATGAAATATTTTTATCTCACTATAGATAAAAGTGAATACTATTATTGCTTATACTTTGGACAATGTCCAATTATCAACTTGTTAAGGAAAATGAGTCCTACAAACTCGTTCATTTTGATCTCAACTTTGCTACATAGTTACAACATTCATTTCACCCCTCGTATTGGACGCTAAAATATATGTCAATATTCAAGTCTTATTTTTTTATGAAATATACAAGTAAGGGTCAAGGCCTAATTCACTCCTAAGACTGTCCCACCTTCATGTTTTCTTAAAAAATATATATAAAGAAGCTTTCAAAAGTTGAATAGTAATAAAAAAAAAGACAAGTTGACAATTCCTTCTTTAAGGATATCAGTTGCACAATTACTTAATAATTCAAATTCAATAAATATTTGAACTTGCAAGGACTAGTTACATTTTGTTGTTGGATTTATATGTTTCTTTTTGTATTTTCTGTATTGGTGATATTTGTTATACTGACACTAAATATCATATTTTTTTCTGATAATAGATGAAGATCAAAAAATGTACACTCTTAAATTGCACTATAATGGTCAGTGGGCGTTCGAACAGGAGATGAACTATGTTGGTGGACAGATAGCCTACTACGACTATTGTAAGGGAGGTGAAAATTCTATCATTCAAATGAGACAATGTATGAAAAAGTTGGAAGTAATATATATATATATAATCTTATCCACAAAATTTCTGACAGTAGAGAGGTGGAGATAATTATGGAGCACACAAATGAAGATCAATGGACCTACGATGTGGTTAATATTAAAGGAGCTCGACTTTAAAGTGAAGAGAGCTTGGTAGATGTTGATGTAATAGAGGAAAGTGACGCCACAAGTGAAAAATGTGAGTCATTTCATGACTCTGATTATTCCTTGGAAAGAGATGACATGATTTTTGATAAAATTGTCGACTCTACTTCTGAGTGGATTGGTGTTAGTGAAAAAATCAGAGATAACCAATTTAAAGAAAAAACTTTTGAGTTTGGCGTTGCCTCCGACATGGCTAAGATTCCCAGTAACAATCAAGATGAAGTTTGTGATGCATCAGATGGTGAACTAATGAGTTTGCAAGGAGATTCAGATGATGATAATTCAAAAAGATTCATTGTTTTTAATGCAAAAAGGGATCTGGAAGATCCAAAATTTGAGTTTACACTTAATATGATTTTCAATAGTAGTAAAGAGTTCAAATGGGCAGTGGAAGTGCATGTTGTAATGATGAAAAAAGACATCAAGTTTAAGAAAAATGAAAGTAGGAGAGCAAGGGCAATTTGTAAGGTATCAAACTGCAAATAGTTCATATACGCATCAAAGGTTAATGAAGATGAACCTTTCATGATCAAAACAATAGGCCTTGATCATTCATATGGCAATTAAAGAGAAAATAGAACTATTGACTCTGGATTTTTGGCTAAGAAATATGCACATGAGTTCAAAATTAATCCAAGTTGGGGTGTGAAAGAAGTTCAAGCTCATGTGATGAGGAAGCATAGTTGCACACTCAGTAGGCATCAATCTTATAGGGCAAAAAAGAAGGCCTTAGATCTAATTACAGGGACTAAAGAAGAACAATTTGATGTGTTGTAGGACTATTGTGCAGAGTTAAGGAGGAGTAACCCAGGGACTACATGTATTTTGAAGTTGGATGATAATCCAAAAACAATGGTCAAAGATAGAATAAGATTTTTAAGACTCTATGTGTGTTTTGCAGCTTGCAAACAAGGATTTTTAACTGGATGTCGACCTATAATAGGGGTTGATGGATGTCATTTGAAAGGCTACCAAAAGGGAGGGCAACTATTGACTGCAGTAGGCATTGATGCCAACAACAACATGTATCTTGTTGCATTCGCAATAGTGGAAAGTGAATTGAAGGAAATATGGAGCTGGTTTCTTACACTTCTTGACAAGGATCTAGGAATCTCCCAA
Source organism: Solanum tuberosum (assembly GCF_000226075.1). Taxonomy (NCBI): domain Eukaryota; kingdom Viridiplantae; phylum Streptophyta; class Magnoliopsida; order Solanales; family Solanaceae; genus Solanum; species Solanum tuberosum. Next base: position 1,504,994 of record NW_006239014.1, on the reverse strand, counting down.
AATTCTTTTGCTTGGACTTTCATTTTTGATAGACAAAAAGGTTTAATTCCAGCATTTGATGAGATAATTCCATATGTCGCACACAAATTTTGCGTGAGGCATCTGCATAATAATTTTAAAACTGAAGGTTTTAGAGGACAAGCAATGAAAGAAGTAATATGGAAAGCTGCCAGGGCAACTACAGAACCTGAATTTTCCAAGCATATGGAAGAAATGACAAAGATAGATATAGATGCCCCTAAGCATGGTTCATGAATAAGCCTCCCATTTGTGTGACATGTTATTAAATAATATGTGTGAGTCATTTAATAGCGTACTTCTACCAGCAAGAGACTAACATATTTTGACGATGCTTGAATCAATAAGGATCTATATGATGTCAAGACTTCAGAAGAATAGAGATAAAATGAGTAACCATAGACACATAATCTGCCACAAATCTTATTGAAGCTAGAGAAAAATAAGGATAAGGCTGATGAGTGTATTGCCATTAAATCTGATGAATTTCATTACCAAATTGAGGGCATTCATCTAAGATTATTCTTTGTTGATCTTAAGGAGAGGACATGTTCTTGTAAGAGATGGGACTTAACATGGATACCTTGTAATCATGCTATTGCAGCTATATGGATTAAGAAGGATGAACCTGAAAAGTATGTTCATGAATGTTACAGGTTGAGCAGTATATGAAGAGTTATTATCCATCTATTTTGCCAATTAATAGCTCTGAGCAATGGTCTAAGACTGGGGTAGAACCACCACTCCCACCCATATATATAGCTCAGCCAGGTAGACCAAGAAAACTAAGAAAGAGAGGAAATGATGAGACAACTCAAAAAGAATCAGATCCTGGAAATAGTACCCTTTTAAAAGCATAAAGAAAGGGCAAAAAAAAGAAATGCGGATTGTGTGGAAAAACAAGACATAATAGTAGAAAATGTCTTATTCTTATAAGAACCAATATATCTGAGGTTCAACTGTAACATCGTGCAATTTGAAATAGCTATGAAGAAGCTTGTAATTGGAAATAGTCATTTTTGGAAAGAATTCAAAATCTGGAAATTTAGTTAAGTATGGAAAAAATGAGTTTTTGGTCAACTTCACACGGTAATAAATCCTAGCTCAGGATGAGTTAGGTATATTTCCAGTTATGTTTGGAAAGCCCTTGGAATGATCTTTCCAACGCCGCCGAGTTTGCTTGATTCCGAGTTCGTATGATTGAGTTATGCCCTTTGGAAGTTGGGTTGTTGGCATAAGGAAGTTCAATCCGAATTTTTAAGGGTAGTTTGGTCTTTTCCCAAAACCATTTTATTTTGGTTATATTAAGGGTCTAAGCTGATTTTAAATCAGTTTTCCCTTTTAAAAGTGAGAGTTAGGGTTTTGTAGAGAGAAGAGAGAAAGAAGAGGGGAAAGTGAATAGAGCAAGGTTCGTCAAGATCGTCGTGGATTTCGTCAGGGATGATCCCTATTAAGGTATGTGAGAGCATATAGTGTGGGGTTGGTTCATCCCCCACATGCCAAACTTGTTTTAATTCCGGAAAAAAAAAGATTGGTTGTGGTTGTTGAATTACTGTGGTTGTGTTGTTGAAGTTTCTTGTGGTGTGGTATGTGTTTCCGGGTGTGATTACGAGTTGAAGCTATTGTATATTAAGGGTTTTAAATGATTCTAAGTGTTTGGGGAAAGAACCTTTGTTGTTGAGAGGGTTTAGAGTTGGAGAAACTAAGGAAGAAAGTCGGTTTTTCGGGGAAAAAGGGTGGGGCGTCGCGCCAGCCAGCGCGCCCCAGCAGGGGTTCTGAAGTCCCCCCCTTGGGGCGGCGCGCCATGCAGAGCGCCCCAGCAGCCCCTCTGAAACTTGAGGGCCGGCGCCCCGCGCCTCTCAGAGCGCCAAGGACGCCAGTTCTCCTCATTCCTTCCCCACTCATTCATACATGTTCCTTGGTAATGTACCTATATTTTCTAGTTGTTTTCAACACCCTAAGGTACATCTAAACATCCCAAACTCATCCATAAACATGAGATCATTACCTTTGAATCCGTAATCCAATTTGAGGAAAGTTAGGATCAAGGTCAAGTGAAGTTAGAGTCAAGTCTAGAAGTTAAGAAGCAAGTCAAAGCAAGTCTTTAAAGTTTTTCAAGAGTCTTTATTGAACGTTTTAACTTCGTTTTAAGGCTCAAGTTTCAAGTTAAGCCAAGAGTATAGAGTTGAGTTCATTTCTCAAAAGTTATTTAGGGAACTAAGTATTCCCAAAGAAGTTTATAAATGTTTTTACATTTGAGTAAGAAAGGAACTATGTTTTCCAAGAGAGCCTTTGGGCTAAGCTTTGAGCAATTATCTCAAACTAAAGAAAGATGTGTTTAAAACACTTATGAGCCAAAGTATTTTTGGGAGTAGTATTGAGCACCGAATTGGGGACGCGAGTTCATATTAACTCAACTTTCCATAAGAACCATGTAGCCAACATGGGATCTAACGGGTCATTCTTTTTAGATAATCACGTAAGTTAAGCTAGTGGATCCACTAAGTTAAGTAAGGTCCTATATCATGGCAAGGCATAGGATGGTCCTTGGGCAATGTGAGGTAAAACGTTGTATCATCACTAGGGCTCATAGTGGTGGTTGTCGGTTAAAGAATCTCCCACTAAAGTTATATTACTTTTATATAAGTAAAGTTGAGTTTGTTATTGTTTTATCCTTAACGAACTAAGGTGTTTACACTATTTTACAAGCTTTATATATATTGCATGTGTCTTATTGCTTTATATTGAGTTCTGTTATTCATGAGTCGAACAGAGACAAGGTAAGAGTTCATTTGTACTCCTTCAAGCTTAAGTTGTTGTTTAGCTTTCCAGCTCACATACTCGTACATTCAATGTACTGATGCCAGTTGGCCTGCATCTTATGATGATGTAGACGCAGGTACCCAGGATCAGTATCCAGCACGCCGTTGATCCAACTGAGCACTCCAGAGTCAGTGGTGAGCCTCCTTGCCTTCCGGAGACTCTGCTATTTTGTGTTCTTAGTTTTGCTTTATTAGGATGTTGCGGGGTCCGTCCCAACATCCATCTCAGTGTTATAGAGGCTTCATATACAGTCAGTTAGTTAGTATTGAGTCTCTCATCTATGTATATATATAAATATTCTATTTTGAGACATGAGTTACCTTTTTAGCCAGTTTTCATCAGTTAGGTGGTTTTATGACCTTTCATTGCATGGAGTTATTCTGTTGAGTTAAGTTTTCTGCTGAGTTAAGTAAGTCAAGCTAAGGGTTCGCTTGGGGCCAGCAATGGTCTTCGAGTGCCGGTCCCTCCCAGGGTGTAAACTCGGGGTGTCACATCAACAACAACAAGTTCACCAGGAAGTCAGCAAAGAAGGTTCATCTACACTTAATAATGAAACAGAAGTAAGTTTTCAAAATAAATTGAGTCCCTTTAATATTTATTAAGAGTAGCAATACTAAAAATGTTATTTCAATGTAGGTTTCAAGCACTCTTACTGAGAGCGTGGCATCAGTACAGTCCAACTCCTCATTTGTGACTAAACAAATCGTAATTACCATTCGTATTGTCTATTTATGTTGTTTGTATTGAACTTTACTAACTTAGTTTATTTTATTATGTATTGTAGGCCAGTCAACTTAACCAGCCAAGGGCACAACCTCAAATCCCACTGAGGAGTTCTGCATTCATTTTAGAAGAAATTAATGAGCATTCTAGATAAGGTACAAGACCACATTTCATCCAGTGAATGGAAAAACAATATGTCCCATTGTCAAGCTTACAAGAGGCGCTTTCTCAAACTAGCAAAAGAGTCGAAAATAGAGCATATGCTAAGAAGAAATATGTTCCTTAAATACAAGCCAAAAATTTTCTCATGACGATGGGTGCATGAGTTTAAATTGTTCTCTTTCTTATTGACTTTGAAGTTGTTTATGCTTTAGTGACATGGTTTTGTTTCCTCTTAAAACTAGATGCAACTTAAACAATTTGATTTTATTCTTGATTTGAACTTTTTGCAAATGACTATAGTAAGATTACATGCATCAATTCACTGTTTTAACAATAAAAAGATTGTTATGTTTCTACATATCCAAAAAAATGTATTGAAAGAGTACCGGAGGGAGATTCACAGCCTAAAACTTGACCCTTCTATCTCCTAATTTATTTTCCCACATCTACACACCATTCAAGATAATGCAAAACCTATATAACAATCTTACATCAAACAATCCAATAAGTTAATATCTAGAATCATTTTTTTCACTATCACACTTTACAAGTAAAATACATAATACCAACACTTTGTAATGCATATTGTCTCTTCACAATCAAGATAAATAATTTCATTCAAGCACTACAAAAACAGTGTAAACTTCACAATTAACCACATTTTACTGCTTTTTAGTGAGATAGGACATTTGAATGTTGATAACTATTAGTTTTACTATTAATCAATCTGCAATACTACAAAGTGAAAGATACCTTCACAAACGACAAGGATTCAGTCGAAATCCGAGAGGTAAAGCAATTATTGGACCTGCAGGCTTAAACCTTTCATTTCCGGCACCTTCAAAAGGGGTTACTACAATTTTAAAAGGGATACAAATAGATTTAGGCACCTTCAAAATGTTGATAACTATTACTCTATTAGTTTCACTATTAATCAATATGCAATACTACAAAGTGAAGGATACCTTAGCAAACGACAAAGATCCCGTCAAAATCTGAGAGGTAAAACAATTATTGGACCTGCAGGCTCAGACCTTTCATTTCCAACACCTTCAAAATGGGTTACTGCAATTTTAAAAGGGATACAAATAGATTTAGGCAAAAGAAAAAGTGATTTCCCAAAAAGTAATTCATCACACCCATACTCATCAAACCAACTAAACTAGAGTTGTCATGCACACACCATTTATACTTTAGAAGAGAATAAAACCTTCAAGTATGTAAGTATATTACCTGAATTTGAAAGCTTAAGCAAATATCAGTGAAAATGTAGAGTTGAAGAACCAAAATCGCTTGGCCAAATTGGTAAGGCGAAATTGAAAAGACTTAGCTCATATCTCGAGTTGAAGAAGAACTGAAAAGAAATCTCAAAATTGATTCAATTGAAACAAAAATCACTTCAATATGAGCTCCATCGTATATTTTCCTTTAGTATTAAATCAATTTTTAGGGAGCTCTACATTTGATTTTTAAGAGAGTGAAAGAGATAAGATAGAAGAGATGAAACACTGATGTATTTTCATGTGATTCTAAGAGAGAGAAAGAGATAAAGAATTAAAAATGAAGGAGAAAGTAAAAGTAAATGCAATGTATGCCATGGTAATTCTGACAGTATGCTAGCACATGAATCTAGAGTAAATTTAAATGATAAAAGAATTATTTTATTATACAATAAATAAATCTGACAGTATGCTAGCACATGAATCTAGAGTAAATTTAAATGATAAAAGAATTATTTTATTATACAATAAATAAAGTAGGATAGCTAATACTTAATAGTACCAGAATTGCCCTTTCCGTTAATAAGTGATTTGTTAACAAAGTTAACATTTCTTAGTAATTAGATCAAAATCTCTAAGTCTAGTCAATTCAAGGTTAAATGTGCACAGTCAAATATCACAGGGATTAAAAGTGAAATTAGGCAATAACATAGGGACTAAAAACTCCATTTTCCCTTTTTAAAAAGAAGTGATTTAAGGAAATGACATTAATTATCAAATTAAGGTAAGGAAGTAAGAAAATTAATATGATTATTGATGAACAAAATTAAATATGGTTACCTTTGATATTTTTGTCTTGGTTACCTTTGATATTTTTGTCTAAAGTCTTTAAAAAATTTAAAATGTCAACTATATATATATATATATATATATATATATATATATATTCATTATTTCTAAAAATATAAAGTATAATTAAAGATAAAAAAATAAAATAAAACAAACATTAATTAAAGGTGGTACATAAGAAAAAAAACGGAAAAAAAATTAAATAATAAAATTTACAAAAAGCGGAAATAGAAGAATAAAAAATTGAAAGACATAATGTGAACACTGATTTAGGATCCTTTCAAATCACAATAAAAAAAATAAAACAAACATTAGTTAAAGATACATAAGGAAAAATGAAACAAAACAACTAAAGAAAAAATTTAAAAGAAGAACGGAAGAATAATATATATATTCATTATTCTAAGAATATAAAGTATAATTAAAGATAAAAAATAAAAAATAAAAAACATTAATTAAAGGTGGTAAATAAGGAAAAACACGAATAAATAAATAAATAATAAAATTTACAAAAAAACGAAATTAGAGGAATAAAAAATTGAAAGAAATAATGTGAGCACTATTTTTCTTTGATGCGTGCATGTTCAATAAAACTTGTTTGATATTCCTGAAAAGTTAAAAAGTAAAGAAAGGAAGAAAAACAATTAAAACAAAGAAGGTGTTTGAAACACAATCATAAAAAGGAATGAAATATTGAGAAAGGAACTAATCAAATCATGATTTTTTCTACTACTCCGTCAATAATGAACACATCAATATTAGTTGGTGAATAACTTTTACCATATTTTTGAAATAATTTGTGATTATCTACCCTATTTTAAATACGGAAAAGGGTCAAAAATACCCCTGAGCTATTGGAAATAGATCAAATATACCCTTGGTTTGATTTTGGGATAAAAAATACCCTTATCGTTAGTGTATTGGCTCATTTTTACCCCTCAAAACTAACAGATGCCATGTCACCTTAAAAATCACATAAAACAATATTTTGTTTGCTGACTTGGAAATTCAAATGGACAAAAAAGTCTAAAGAAATTATTTTTTTCCTTTGACCCATCTTCCTCGACTAGTGATGTACATGAGACATCTGGTGGGGAGAGTAGCAATCATGTGCCTACCCGAATTCTTCTGTAAGCTCTTGAAGCTACATGATTTGGTGACATTTCTTAATCGGTAGTATATACCTTCAACTTGGTTTGTTCCTTTGTTCATTGAGTTCAATTTTTGGGTGAGAGAAGTACTGTAAATTTCTAGTGGAAAAAACATTATGTCTATTCTTTTGTCCTCAAAATGCAGCATTCAATGATCACTTCTTGCTGCTATTACTTAGAAGTGGATTTCTTACTTAACAATTTTTCGGAGTGTCTTCAATGTTCTAAAAAAATTTTTTTTTTTAAAATATAAAAAATAAAAATAAATCTATCCTTCACTTCTTTATCTTTTCTCTGAAGAAAAGAATGAATCTGTGACTGTGTAAGAAATTTTTCTTTTTTTTGTTCTTCTGAAATTATTTCTTATCTTCTCCTTCTATACTTTTAAAAATTCTATTATTCCTTGAAGATAAATTAACTCTCTCCCTTATACACAATAATTCTATCATTATTCTTTTTAATTTCAATTTTATAACTCTCATTGTGGCAGCAGGTAAAGAAAAAAAAACTTAGAATTTTGATGACGGAAAATAAAACAACAGAGGTTTCAATATTGTTGGCTGGGGATAATTACTCCCAATTTCAAAAGAAAAATTAAGTAAGAAAAGACCAAAATGATGAGATGGCAACCGATTGAGTCAAAATTCCCGCGCTTAATGTTTTTTTCATAAACTTTCATCGAGTTTATCAGTGGTGTCTACATTATCTTTGGTTAGGAGAACGGCAATGGCAACATCGATGTTGTAGATTACTTTCGGTTGGATTTGCATCTTTGCATTCAATAATTTCTTTTGCGGATCCATGATTGTTCCACTATAATTTACACATTAGGTCTTTTTGTCCATTTGAATTTTCAAGTCAGCAAAAAAATTATTGTTTTATGTGATTTTTTAGGTGACATGACATCTGTTAGTTTTGAGGGGTAAAAGTGAGTCAATACACTAACGGTAAGGGTATTTTTTACCCCAAAATCAAACAGAGGGTATATTTGATCCATTTCTAATAGTTCAAAGGTATTTTTGACCCTTTTCCGTTTTAAATATTAGAGGAAACTCTTGACATTCTCTCATATAGGTTATCAACAACTATTTATTTCTCTTTTAATTTCTAATATTTATGTGCTACAGTTATGGGTATTAAAAACGACATAACTGCCACTAATATATTTAACATATTTGTTACTTTATCTTATTCAATAACTTTTTTAATGAGAAAAAAAAAATAAAAAATACTGGCCATAGAGAGGTGCCATACAGGATTGCTTACATTCAACTTTATATGGATATAGAGATTTGTAAAGCTCCATTACTATGAAAATTAAAATAGAAATGTCAGGCGTTATTGTTTCGATACATGCAGTATGGGTTCATAGTAATCATTCACTTCGACTTTTAAGTTATTAGTGACATAATTTTTCTGTCTTTATTGTTACCACATTTCTGATTAACTATCAATAAGGAGATTAACAAGGCTTTCATCGAAAAGTTTTGCTTTAAAATGCTATTTAAGTTCGTTAACTTCTGATTCTCTGATTGAATCATGAATATTTGGATTGTATATCATGAAAAACAGAACAATACAAAAACAAAATTTCATTCTTATATAACTGACAAACAGTAAAAACAAATTACATGCACATATGTGGATAATAATTATAATCCTTAGGATTTATAGTGAAACTAAAGGTCAACATTTTAATAATCTTATGATTTGTTATTTGAGTTACAATCAATCTTCATATTTTTATAAATCATTTATTAAAAAATATAAAGGTCAACAATGTTAATTAAGAGATTTGACATATGAATTTAATAGAAATTGTCGAGGGAGCCCCAAATATTAATTATTAGACAAGTGATACTTATTTGGGAAAAACTTTACAAAATCGGTTATAGATCATACAGATCTTTGCGGGACTATCACTTTGACTTCTTCTTTCTAATTTGAATGAAAGGGACATTTTTATTTAAGTTTAAGTCAATAAAAAGGGGTTTATTTATTTATTTTAATAGTTAGAGCTTTGAAAATTCTAGATAGTAAGGTATCGTTTAATAAAATGCATAACATATGTATTATTTTTTGTTTTTTTTGTTTATTAATATCTTATTTGATATACGTTTTTATCTACACTTTATTTAGTATTATATTATGTACAACTAATATATGATAAATCATGTTATTAGCAATGTAAGAGTTTTTAATGCATACATCGGGGCTCCCCTCCAATTTGTCCAGTGGGCTTCTAATCTGGTTACATTTGTTTCCTTTTAGATTTAAGGGTCAATAATTATTAATTAAAATAATTTCTTCAAAGTACCCTTATGGCTAAATACCAATTTCGCAAGATAGAAAATGAATTTGGAAATATTAATTCTTTATTTTCGTTTTTGTTTAACTGGGAATTTTTTGGGAATATGATCATTATGAACTTACGTACTACAAATTTTTTTTAGTCTCACATTAATGAACAACTATACTATTAAGGATGTATAAAACACAATGCACTTTAATTTAGTTAAAGAGTTCATCGATATATAAATATATATATTTATAGTTTATTAGTTTATATTACTTTAGAAGTAGAAAGGTATTTAGAGTTTTACTATCTCAAGTTTTAGATTTCTTCCCTCCATTTTACGGCCGCCTTGAGGCTGAGCAGAGTGGAACCACTTGTTTCTTCATTAATTGTAACAATGTTGGTTTTCAATTCAACAAATGATATTCTTTACCTATTATATCCTTAATTTATTTAGAGAATTAATATTTTTGAAAAAGGTAGAACCTTTTTAATGAGTAAATTGATTTTGAAATTTTATAAATTAATATGGATAAAATGGTAAACTCACTAAATCAATTATTATTTTCTTAATAGATGTGTCAAATAAAAAATGGACAAATAAATAGAGACAAAGGAACACGTTTTATGTGAAAGATGAAAAAGTACTATTTGTTCATACTTATTCCATCTAATAACACATAAGTATCCCTTACACTATGACCGAAATACCAAATACACACCTAAATTTAACTAAGGTCATATTACCCCTAAACTAATTTAAAATGGAATAAATACACCACAAATGCTGACATGGCATAGAGAGTGCACACTCTTTTGAAGACAAGTGACGAGTGCACAAATTGGACACATGTTATTTTTTAATTGTTAACTTTATAATTAGTTAGTACACATATTTATTGATATTAAAACTTATATATATATATATTTATTTATTTTAATTTCTTTTCACTTTAAACATTTTTTAAACTAATTTACTATCTTTTCACTTTTAATTATATTTAAAAAATTATGTGTATTTTTTAAAAAAATATATAATTTAAAAGTGTCCTTCAATTTTTTTTATGTTTATTTAGTTTCTTTACTTATTTTGATATTCGTTCAAAATTAACTTATTTTAAATACAAGATATTTGGAATTAAATTTGAAATAAAATCAAAACGAAAGACAAAGAAAATAAAATCAATAGAAAAACAAAAGAGAAAAATGTGAATGAAGGTAAAAAAAAAAAAGTTTCAATACAATGTAAAAAAATGTGTATTAACTTAATTTAAATACAAGATAAAGAAAATAAGAATAATTTTCTAAAAAATATTTTTAAAAGAAAAAATAATAATTACACACGTGGTAGGCGAGTGTGTAAAACACAACCAACTTGGATGGTTGAAGGTGCTACGTCAACATAAAAGGTGCACAAAAAAAACAAAAAAAGTACATTTTGAAATAATAGAACCCTAATTAAATTTAGATGTATGTCTGAAATTTCGTCCGTACATCGATGGCTTAGGATTCTCACTAAGGGGCTTGCCTCGTCGCACCACATAAAATAGTTATCCACTTCCCATTATATATTCACCTCCTATTTCATTCATGATTTGTTTTGAATAACTTTCTCAGTCCAAAGTTTGTGGCGTCTACAACACAATTAATTGCCTCATAACAATGATTTCTCTTATGATCGATTTTTCTAGACAAACTTTTTTTTTTGTCATATAATTTAGCAATGTCCATTTTATTTCTATGTTGTTTGTCGTCTAGTACTGTTGGCTTTAAAGTTTTAATCTAACTCATTTTCAATCCACTCATATCTTATTTGATCGGCCTTTTATAAGCACTAGTGTTGAGCCAAATTAGTTGAGAAAGGACAACATTTAAATTAAGCTCCAGTGCAAGTGACACTTGTATATCGTATTTACCTTCTTGGAACAACAAGGACGAGGCTCCCTTGTTATCACATGGTGAACCCATCAGGGGTGTATCTAGAGGGGTTCTGTGGGTTCACGTCATGAATCCATGCTCCCTTCTCTAGATCATATATAGTAGTGATAAATAGCACTTTAAAATTTTATATAATTAAATCGTATGTGTATATAAAAGTTTAAAAATAATAGTATTACTTATTTTGGACCTATAATTTTTAAAATTTATCGGTTTGATGTGAAGAGCTAAAAGTTCAAATCAATTAATTTTAGGGAAAAAGGACAAATATACCCCCGAACTATCGTAAATGGTATGTAAATACCCTCCGTCATACTTTTGGGACATTGATGCCCCTGCTGTCCAAAATTAGAACATATATACCCGCTTGATTTACATATTTCATATTACTTTGTCAATCATCAAAGCTTGCACGATTGTTTAAAAGAAAACAGAGCAATCTTACTGCAATTCGTGTAATCTTAATTCCTGTTTAACTTGTAGGTCTGAAGCGATGGCCTCGAAGGTATCGATCATGTCAACATGGACGGTTAAAGCTGCTGGAGAGAGTGTTATCTCCTGTATTCAGGTTAGTCAAAAATACAGAAACAGAAAAAAAAGATGAAGAAATAGACAGAATGAATTTTAATCCGAGTCCACAGAAACCACTGTGTTTCCTTAAGAAATTTAATCCCCTCACTGTACCCGAGGTTGCAGATTAATTCCTCCCAAGATAAAACGGATTAACCTGTTAAAGAAGTAGCGGTACCTCAAACTTCAATAACTTCAGCGAACGCAAGAACAGCAACAAGAGCACACACAGACTTAGTCGATCGACAATTTTATTTATGCAAGAAAATGTATGCAGAGAGGAAATTTTTTTCAGTGTTTTCGGAAGGTAACGACTTTTCGGAAGGATTACCGTTGCACGTGAATTTCAAATAAATTCAGTTGCGCCAAATTAATTTTGTTAGTTAACTAGCATTCTGAATTAATTTATAAGAGAAAGGAAATGATTTAACAAGATTGATTAAATAAATTTTGTCCAAAAATATTATCAATCAATTACATCATTTGCCAAATCCGAGGCCGAGCGAGCGACGACGGCGCGAGGGGGCACCTTCTTCTTAACCCTTTAAGAACTAAAGGAAGTGTTTCCTAATATAAGGACAACAATTTCCTCTCTTCTACCAATATGGTAAAAATGACTATTCATTTGCACTTTTGCAATGACTTTTCATTTTCCCTCCAAAATTGGTTCCCCCATTTTCATTGGTTCTTCCACTTTTCATTTTCTCTTTTTATTTCCCATTCACACCTTGCTAAACCCAACAGAAAGTGTGATTGAAGATAATTGAGTTGACACCATGGGACATTCTTGAGCTTCAAATTGAGTATGGTCAAGGTGGAGTCCTCTGTTACATGCCTATATCTCAACAAGTAAGAGATATAACCAACACTAGTTCCTTGATTCATGTCTTAGAGTTTTAGATTTCTTCCCTCCATTCTGCTGCCGCCTTGAGGCAGAAGAGCAGAGTAGAACCACTTGTTTGTTCATTAACTGTAACAATGCTGGTGTTCAATTCAATCATGCTATAGCTGATGGTGTTACTGTTGACCACATGTTGGATCAATCAAAGTGCGTTCCTCTACAAGAATATTTTCCATTAAATGGAGTTCGAAACCAAGATGCTACCCCCAAACCATTTTTAGCTGTGCAAGTAACAGGGCTTGTTGATGGCAGCATTTTCATTGGATGCGCGGCTAATCATGCATTACTTGACGGATTATCTTTTTGGCATTTTTATGGCTCTTGGGCTGAGATATCTTGCGGTTTTAATGTCATCTCAAAAAAACCCCTTTTTCAAACGTCAATTTCCTTTCAAAATTGACAATTTCTCTAATTGCATTTCTATACCAAATGAAAGAATCAATAGCAATAGCAATAGCAATAGCACACATGATCCACCAGTATTGCGAGGAAAGGTATTTCATTTTACCAAACAAAGTATAGCCAAGCTTAAATCAAAGGCTAATGTTGAAATGAACACCACCAAGATATCTTCTCTTCAAGCTGTGTTGGCTCATATTTGGCAATCCGTTATACGTTGTCGTAATCTGGATCACAACGAAGAGACTACTTCTGAGGTACCAATTGACATGAGGAAAAGATTGAATCCTCCTTTACCTGAAGAGTTCTTTGGAAATGCAATTTACCCTGCTACCATAACGGTCAAGACAGGAGAGCTACTGGAGCACGGGGGATTCGAATGGGCTGCTTTACAAATAAATGAGATGCTTGCTTTTCATGACCATGAAAAGTTTAAGTGCATATACGAATACGAGATAATGTTTGCTATTTGCATATAATGTTTTATTAACTACTAAGTACTAAATAATTTTTATATCAATCTTAAAAATGAGATACAATATGTAAGTAGATTAATAACACATACAGATACAGTAATCTACCAAGCTGGGCATATACATAGCGCACTAAACAATTGCAAAAATAAAATAAAAGAAAATGCAACACAAACCAATCAAAGCATACACTAATTGTCAAGTTAACTGTAGTTGTGAAGACAACAAGAATGCAAGTTGGCTTCTTTGGTTTCTGCTCACTTTTTTTGTTTTGTTTTGTTTATAACCGTGATGTCGAGGCCAGCATTTATGTTTCACTCTATCTTGTCCACATCCTTTTCTTGGTGTCCCTCTCTTTAACTGCCTGAACGGTCTCTCTTTAAAATATATACGTTGCTCGATGTCACTTGTTAAATCGTCTCTGCTACAAGTGCTTTCAAGTGGGATTAGCTTGATCCTAAAGACTTGGTGGCATCAGAATCTGCAACCATGCGTGCCAACTGTTGTTCTTGTCTTCAAGTTCCTGACGGAGTCCTGTGCATTCTGTTCTTTTGCTTTCAGCGTTTCCTCAACCTTATGTTGAAGGATGTCAGACGGAGACACAAACTCTTACTTTTAGCTTGCCCTCGAGATCCTTGACCTTATTAATGTTGAGGCTTTTGCCCGTTCCAGTTTGTCCATAAGCAAAGATTGTAACTATCTAAAACTGAAATGACCATTGGTGACTGAACTGCCGAGACCATTTTATTCAGATATGTACACTCGATCATGCGCTTCATTATCAACTCACTACGTCATTAACTAATTCATTTCTATATAAATCATGCTTAATAATTTTAGCTATTAACTGTTGGGGTTTTAAGGTAAGAATGTAAAATGAGAAACAAAACATTTTTTGGATTTTGCCTATTCATATCTATATATATACTAGATAATGTGGTCCATGGATTCACTTCAAGAATCAATGGAATTTTTTGTATTTTTTTTCAAAACATATTTTATGTTGTCAATTATCATGATTTATAGTATTTTTACGATAGATTCACTTCAAGAATCAGTGGAATTTTTTGTATTTTTTTGAAAACATATTTTATGTTGTCAATTATCATGATTTATAGTATTTTTACGATAGATTCACTTCAAGAATCAGTGGAATTTTTTGTATTTTTTTGAAAACATATTTTATGTTGTCAATTATCATGATTTATAGTATTTTTACGATAGATTCACTTCAAGAATCAGTGGAATTTTTTGTATTTTTTTGAAAACATATTTTATGTTGTCAATTATCATGATTTATAGTATTTTTACGCAATTTTTAAATATAAAAAAATAAGACAAATAAATTAAAATGGACCCAATATATGTTATTTTTGTTGTCTCAATTTATGTGACACAAATGAAATTTGGAGAGTCATCTAAATTTCATATTTTTTTAAAAGATGTTTTAAGTTATTAATTATTGTGATTTATAATATTTTTATGTAACTTTCAAATAACGTACATTACTGGTCACTTTGTCCTAATTTATGTGATATGGATAAAATTACAAAATTAACCCTTTTAAAATGTCTTTCAGATATTTTAAGTTGTTAATTATTATTTATAATACTGTTTTGGTAATTTTAAAATGATATGTGTTATTTTTTTTGTCCCAATATATTTGAGCCTGATAGAATTTTGAGAGTCAATGTATTGTATTATATAGGTTTAAATATTAAATATTTTAAGTCATTTGTAAATGATTTATTATATTATATAGGGAGTTTATGATGGGACA
>NW_006239014.1:1474592-1489227 GCF_000226075.1 Solanum tuberosum | reverse complement strand
AAATCATAACAATTAAAAGTGCATAGAGAGAGTAATAAATAGGTAATTAAATTTCAAGAAGTTTAAAATAAAAGGTTGAAAAAAAGAATTAGATAAACAACATATATTGAAAATTGAAAACATATAAATAATAAATGGGCCCAAATGAGATCAAACTTTTTGGCTAATAAAGTAGTAGGTAATTAATGGTGTTAAATTGTCCAATAATATAAATTTTAAAGGTACAACCGTAAAAGAAGAATGTACAACACTATGAATCACATATCATCCAACACTTGTCATATGCTAAGTAGTAGATATTCCCACTTATTATATATATAGTAATATAAAGGAGAAACATAGAGAAGGTAATGTGACACCTCTCTATGGCTTCCATTTCAATTTTTCTTTTTTTTGGGGTTTTGTTGAGATTTTTTTTATTTAAATTAATTATGTTATTATAAAAGTAAATCACTTAATTATTACAAATTAATATTTTATTAATGAAGAAACACTTACAACTAAGACTCTTCACATGCCAAATTATAAAAACTCTATAGCCAACAATAGTGTTTATCTTTTTTCTCAAATTTAAATATATTTTCTCCTTTAATTTATTTAATACAATTAATTAAGCCCACGTAGTTTATCAATTAATACAATTGATATGCTATATCTATATCTTCTTTACCTATGTTTTCCCATCATATTTGCTTATATATTTTTATACCATCATAACTCATAACTCATAACTCATCTACTTAATTTTCCCTATTAATTATATTTATAATTCTCGTAATTTTCAACTTTTCATAGTCATAACCACTAAATAATTAATGTAAAAGTTAAGACACCTTATGGTATTCCTTCATTTTTTTCCTATATAAATTCATTTTTTTATTTCTAAAGATTCAATTCAAAGTTACCATTTATTTTCACTATTATATTATATTCATGCTTTTGTTTGACTTGAATAACAAGAAGAAAACTCTTGAATAGTGATAGTCTTGTGAAGTGAATATCAACAAGAGCTCACACAATTATGTATTGATTTCATTTTCCTTCTATTTTTTATGATTAAAGTTGTAATGATATAAGTATTTTATTTTTTCTTTCTTTCCTTTCTTATATATTACTATGATGCCTCTTAAGTTTAATATATATAGATTTATGATTGTTGTAAGTCTATAATTTTTCTTGATTCAAAGTAGTATTTTAAAATGGAGTAGATCCTGAAGAGATATTACTTTCCTATGAATTTACCTCAATTATGATTGAAATTCGACTATAAGTACTAACCATGTTTAAATTTATAATTAATTTTCGTTTGCTCAAATCAGTAACTTAATTATGTTTTAAAGTGCTAACTACTAATCAAGTTTTAAAATTTATAACTGATTGCGTAAAAATAAATTTTAATGATTGAAATATATTTTTCATTTGATATTTATTATGTTCAAGTTCTTCGAACTATCAAGAATTATGACATGACATGAAAATTGATAAATATAAAGTAACGGGAGGGAGGGAGAGTGAGGTAATTCTAAAGAAATTATATGTGCATTAACAAACTCAAAAACCTTATCCATTCTTTAATTTTCTTTTTACTTTGACAAATAGTATATTTATGTGATTTATTTTTAATTTTTTTTATACATTGTAAGAATAAATATTGTGTTCTTTTAAAAAAATAATAAATACATCACATGTAATTTTCTTACGTTTTCCTTTGTGGAATCAAATTGTATGTCTGTGCACATTTATAAAAAGATATTATTATTTTATTTTATATAATTTTTTATGTAAGGAGAAATTCTTGAAAAATATTCAAAAACCCAACTTAGATTTATATATATTAAATATAATATTAGATAAATATATTATCATATTTATAAACACCTCTTTCATATAATAATAATATTTAATAAATTATCTATTTTATATGACCGCGCGAAGCGCGGATGAATTCACTAGTTATATTATAAGTGGAAAGCTTCCAAGTCAAAAGTTGAATTACGAAAATGTCCTTATAATGTCATAATATTGATGAACAAAAATGTAAATATAGATTAATTATTAATAAATATTATCATATTCTATGAAATGCTAGTCTTATATATTTATGAACAAAAATATAAATAATAATAATATTCTAAAATGGAAAACCCCATAATATTACTTCAAGTTTTCGGAAGTTAAAACACAACTTATGACATGAATTAATATAAATACAATGAATATTTGTATTATTAAATGATAGAAGAAAATCAAAAAAATTGCAATATTTAAACAAATCTCGTTAGATACTCCTACCGCGCAAAATTATAAAAAAAAATCAATGAATTATATTCATAAATTATCTTAAATGCTAAGTAATAGCTACAATAAAATTGTTGCAAAATTTTTGATTTCCTTCCATCATAATTAGCATAAATTAATGATGAATTTTCTACTTGATAAATTAAATTTATCTCATATAAATGAACATTTAGCATATAACTAATTCTCACTATTTGGATGAAACAATATAATATATCGTAGGTGTAAACTTACCAGGTATGTAACAAAAATTCAGCCTTTCATGTTTAAATATGAGTCATTTAGTTATTATTTCTAAAAAAAATTATTGTGCTTTTTATGTTGTGCTTCTCACATGAATGAAAGAATAAGATAATTTTGTTTGGAATGTTAAGAATATTGTCGTCACATATAGTTTCTCAAGCTTTTGGTATCTCAGTAATACTCAATAGTGTAGCAATATTTATCGTCTTCTTATTTAGCTATCTCTAGGAGGTAACCATAGAAAAGTTGGTTCAATTAATTTCTTAAATTGTATTTGTGTTATATATAACTTCTCGTGATTTTTTTCTACTAAGCGTTACATTTTAAAGTACAATTGTGTAGGAATCTTGCAGCTATCACTATGTACATATTTCAAAATGATCATGAATGTCGAAGCTTTATGACTTTGTTTTCTTTGATAATATCTCTAATTTGTTGATAATGAATCTTTCCTCTATCATTTGCCTTTTGACTTCTCTACGTTGGATACCTTTAAAAGGGGGATTAATTCAATAATATTTAATTTACGATATGCAAATAAGTCATAAAGGAACGAGAAGAATCATCTATTGATTTTGGATCTCTAATACATAATTATAAGTCCTATTAGACTAAGAACATTCTATCTTCACAAATTTTAACCTCGACTTCTATCCAATCCAAGATCAAAGGCATGCGACAACTTTCGTCTCCTTTATAATTGTTCAATAATTTAGTGATATGACATTATTTTGTTTTATTCCAACTACATAATAATCAAGTCTTCGCAATTTATGGATAATAAGGTTGTCAAAAAACTGACTTATAATTTAATTGTTTTTGCGAAGGATTAGTATGGATTACACGTGCAACATACGTATTCATAACTAGTATTATACTAAAAGTGGGAAGCTACAAAAGTAAAAGTTGGAATACTATTTTTCCCCTATCTTAATTCAAAATGTTATAAAATATCTAAGCAATTAAATATTAAATAATAATTACATCATGTTATATTATATTAAATACTAAAAATGAAAATGTGTTTTAAAAGGCATTTTAAGAATGTCTCTCCATTCTCCAACACAACTTTTGAGCTTTCTACAGAATTCTAGGCAAACTTTTGGCTTATAAATATCATGTGCATGAGATAAATTATTATTGGCAAATACATAAGCTAATTCGCCTTTCAAAGCTCATATGAAAATAGAATCTGATTTCATCAATTACAAAAAATGCTTAAGCATGGAGATTGCCGATTAAGGTAGAAAGTTGTAGTGGAGTGTTCTCTTGCTTTCCGAAGGATTTAGGCTTAGTGGTGTCTGTTGTAGAAGTACTTTTATTCTTGTACTATCTTGCTTTTGTTTTCTACCACCAATTGTTTTTATGATGTTTCGATTATTTCACTTTTTTTTATCGTTGATACTGTTTTCGTAATAGTTGTTATATTATATTATATTTTCTTCACTGTCATTTTTCTTTTTCATATTTACTCTGATTTGCTATACTCGACTCAAGTTGAGGGTCTTCTGAATTGAGGTAAGGTCTGTGCACACCCTACATTCCCTTGACGGATTTCACGATATATGTTATTATTATAAAAGAAATAGCTATAAAATCAGACAACAAATTTAAACGTTTTGACTGAATTGATAAATGTAACGTTTGTTTACATCCCTACTCTATTTAAATAGGGCGAAACATCGCGGTGACTCGAAAAATAAACAATTGAGTCGATTTTAAAAGAATTTTAAGAAAAAATGAATTTTAAAGGAGTCGCCACCTAATTTTAGGAAACTATTTAAGTGATCTACGAAACCAATATTCTAAGTAAGGGGTTCAAGTTATTTCGAAGGAAAGGTGTTAGGCATCCTTCGAAATCCACAACTGTGGGTCTCGACTGAATTCATTTTTTCAAATTGAGGAGGATGTAAAAATAGTATACAAATATAACAAACATGCAATATACACAAGTAATAAAGTAAACAAGTAATATGAGAAACGACCTAATATTTGCCTATCGTCAACAATATACATAATAATAAATATAGTATTTGAACTTTATTGAATGGCTCGATGAGAAGAGACTTGGGGGTACCTGTAAAGACACTTAGCAAAAGTATTAGTAATAAATAAATATGAATAAATATAAATGAATCAAATAATAACTTAAAAATAAAAATCCGTCTTATACATGAGATGCCTTGAAAATCGACGGTAATTTCTTCATCGGCCAATTTTAACAAACAAATATATGAATTTAAACTAAATTTCCGTCTTTTAATATTAGGGAGGCCTCAAAAATCAACGAAGAGATTTTTTCATTGGCCAATTTTAATTAACATCCACTTAATATTAACTAAAAGCATCACAAATAGTGAAGATAACAAACAATATCTAAAACAGTTCAAAAGATAACGAATCAATGATGGACAATGCAAATATGAATAATGAAAATAACTAAAAACATATAATAATAACAATAAAATAATCAAAATAGTATAAAAATTAGTCTAAGAGTGGAAGTAGCAGCATCACACAAATAGAACTTAACTTAAACAAAGTGCAAACCACTGTAACCATTAACCAAAGCAAAAATAAAGCTAATCTATATAACAATCATAACAATAAATATTAAATACAATGTAAAAATAGAGAGATTGGGGCAATCTATGCTACTGTCAAAAAAAAAAAAATATCCATCTAATTTGATATCACAAAAAAAAATGACTAAATTAAATGACACTACTAGAAAGGGTGATACTTACAGACCAAACGATAAAAGAAAAAAGAGAAAGGGTTACCGAATGAAAGCATTTTCCAGCTGAATTTAGTTGTGATTTGTTGTTCGTTGTTCGCCGGTTCATCGAGCTTCGAGCTCTGCCGGAGTTGGACTTTGGGTGGTTTCCCCGTTGTGTTGTTGTCGGAGCTGGCATGGTGTTGGGTCTGGTAGTGCATTGAGCTGACTGTTGGTGGTTTTGGGTCGGTTTGGAGGTTGGAATTGGTGGTTTGTGGTGGCTTTTGGTTGGGGTTTATGGGGTTTTGGTTGACTGTTGTTTGCTGGTAAATTTGGGGGTTTCAGGTGGTGGTTTGGCGGTTGTAGTTCGCTGGCAGTGGCGAGGAGAAGGTATAGTAAGGGTCTTGGGCGTTTGTTTGGTGGTGAAAGAGGTCGGAAAAGACAGGGGTTTTGAGTGGTTCTCCGATGGGTTTGAGGAGAATGAAGGTGAAGTTTTGGGTGATTTCTCCGGTGGAGTTCTGGTGGGTGGAGTGATGTGAGGTCAAAAATACATATTTTTAATTATTATTTACCTTACATTTATTATTTATATCTGTTTTTTTTGAGCATGTATTCTATGAATTGTGCTAAATAGTATATTTTATTTGTAGGAGTAAATTTGTGTAAAGTTAAAAAAGTTTAAAGCTAAAACGAATTAAAGATAAAAGGTTGAAAAAAGAAATTAAACAAACAGCTTAATGGATTAAATTGAATATAATAATATACAAAGAATAAATTGAAATTGCACAAATTTGCAACGTGTAACTGCCGCCCCGTGACACTCAAGGAAAGCCACAGGAAATTAAAGTGAGGCGGCTGGGCGACAGCCATTGTTCACACGGAATTCAATTCCGTTTGGGTTTTGGTTTCCCAATTTATTTTGGACTCAATTATTTTATTTAGGGTTTACTATATCTATAAACAGTTCATAAAAATAATTATTGGGAAGAAAAATTAGAGGAGATCAATAAGAGGACATCAAGTAAAAAGTCGCTCTTTTCTTCTTGTTATTTTCTTAGAGATTAGTGGCTAAATGCCCTTGTTCTGGAGCTGTAGCCACGAATTAAATATTAATTATTTGAGATTTATAAATTAATTCTTGGTTGTCATTTTAAGTTACTTTTATATTCTTACTTTAGTATTTCTTGATTGGCCATCTAGAGATAAATATATTGTTCAATCTTAAAATCGAGAGAGGAGAGACTAGATAGACCAGAGAATATAGAGAGCTCGATCGACCCATTTGATTGAGGTGATTTATGTTTAGGAGTGACGCCCGGACGATCAACTTGCTTGGTTACGAAACATGATGAAATATAAATGCTCGCCAGTTAGTAACCCTATAAATCAGTAACTTGACAACTAAAATTAGTTCTAAGCCAAGAATATGATACATGAGATCCAATACATGCTGCAACCCTGAAATTTTCCAACTATTGTAAGTAATTTTATTATTTTGTTCTTGCACTCTTTTCTTTTGACACTCTTAAATAAATAATTAGACAAACATAATTTAGTAAAAATAGTTAATTGACAAGTCCTTTGGGTTCAATAATCTAGTTCTTTTAAGAGCCACTATATTACTTGCGCGACAACGTACACTTGCGTGTGCAATTGGGAGCAACAAGTTTTTGGCGCAACTGCCGGGGACTTAGAAATTAACTATTTGTTTAAGTTATATTTTTTCTTTTTATTTATTTAAGTTTTGCTTTTATAAGTGTTTTTTTTTTTAGTTTTTTTTTCTTAACAAATATTTCTTTTTTTTTAAATAATTTGATACTCTTATTGATATGGATGATTGGGATAAATCGTGGTTGGTTGATGAATGTCCTTTATGTGATATATGTGGTCGTCAATATATTCATTGGAATGGTTGTCCTAAATCTTATTCCCTTCCCCCGAACCCCTATTATGATTCTTCTGTTATTTATGATGTTGGTAGAGGCGATGAAGTGGAGAATGCAAAACAAGAGGCGCGCAATGTGAATTCACTTATGGAATGTACGGACATGCTGGACAAAGTTAATTCAAAAATTGCTGAACAAATGTTTGAATGTGTGGAAGAGCAAAAATTAATCACGAAATGGCAAGATGCGCTTGGCGCTATTCAATTAGAAATTACTCATGACCTAGAGATTGCAGCCCAACAAAGAGAAAGTTATAAAGAAGCAGAGATAGTGAGTCAATCTTGGCTACAAGAACAAACTCAACTTCTAAAGCTTCATGAGTCTATCTGTGATGGTCTGACATACATGACAAGCCAACTGATTGAAGGAGAGTTGAGCTCACACAAGACATATCAATTTGGCTCAGATATTCATGACTTAGAGGCTCACTTGATCAAAAAGATTGAGGCGTCTGATGCCCAATTATTAATTGTTGTGGATGATGACCAACTAGTGGAGCAAAAAGAGGAATTCCAACCATTCAACTATACCTTATTCCTTAATATCGATGTTGAGAAAGAGTACAAAAGTGAGAATGTTGTAAAAAAATGTTGCTTTGGAGTTGAGGCAACTTGAATCTCATTCAAAACACTTTTCTATAAAATTTGAACTAATGAATGAGTGTATTGAAGAAGAACAAGGCCCCTACATTCTAAAGTTTTTTAGTCCACGTAGACAAAACGACATTCCTCACTTAAGGGCCAAGAAATGCAAGATGCGACATATATTACTTGGTTCCTTTATCTTTATACCACCACCCCTTGAGAGAAGCAGAAAAATTGATGCAAAGTTAGGGGTAAAATTCATAAGTTCAAAGTGGAAACAAAAGTGGTGAATTTATTTGTGTCGTGCTGCGACGTTAAATTAGGCGCTTATTGGGAGGCAACCCAATTTATAGTGTAACTTCTTCTTCTTCTTTTTTTGCGTAATTCTTTTGTGTTGTTTTTACAGGTTTTGGAGAATTCTGAGAATTCAAAATTTGGAGTTAAGGAGTACGTTTGAGCTTAAGTGTGGGGTGACGACCCTTGGTGAAAATTGAGAGAACATGCTACTAGCTAGGCCTAAAGGCCTCAAGGAGTTTTTCTAACCCTTGTTTTAAATTTTATTTGATGCTTTGGGGACATAGCATATTTTTAAGTGTGGGGTGGAGGAATAAATTCCTAGTTTTTACTGTTTTATTGAGTCTTTTCTTTTATAGGATGAGTTCCTTGGCTTTTGTTTTCGGTTCTTTTCCTAAGGATAGTCCCTTTGAACCGAGTGTCTTTTATTTTTTTAGAAATAATTTTTTATTTTTTATATTTTTGAGAGAAAAGAAAAGACCCTTTTGAGTGGTGTGATACTTGTTATTTAGGCCTAATTTTTTTTTGAGTAGTATTTTCTTATGAATGCTTGATTAATAAAAAAAAATGCAAACTCTTTGACGCCTAAGCTCATGGTTGTGATTTTGTATATAACTTATTTTATTTTGTAGTTTGTTATGATCCCGTCTCTCTTAGAAGTGGAATTGATCCATCTTGATTGATACTTGTGCCATGTGTGGTGAGAATGTGTTTATTCCATGTTTTGCATCATAGTCTAGAATTTGCCCTGCATGTTATTGAAGCGAAATAAAAAGTGTTGTTTTGTTTAGGAGATGATAATAGGCTTTCTTTGATTTGTCTTATAAACTTTAGCTTTTTCAGATATATATCACTAGTAGCCCCGTTGAGCCTGTAGGTTTTTATTGGTAGTCATATTTTTACTTTGACTTTTTTGTTGAATCCTTAGTTTTTGCACCCTGCTTCCTTGAGCACTGTAGCATAGACTTATTCTAATTATCAATTTTGAGAAAAAGGGATGGTTGAGTGAAAAGGTAATCAATGATAGCTACAAAGTGCTTAAAAGCCCTCTTTGAAAGAATGTGATGTAAAAAAAAAGAATGAACAAAAGAAGTTACCTTGATGATGGCCCTGGTCCTTCCAAGGACATTGTGCACCTTAATGTATGTAAAATACGTAAGTTGAGGGTGACTATTATGAAGGAAAACTTAAAATAAAAATTTTTTTAAAAAATGATTGAAACATTCTTGAGATGATGAGAATTACTTGTGAAATAATTGGTGAATAGAAGACTGAAAATAAAGAAGAAAATAATGGGTGATGAAGTCTTAAAGTGCAAAGTGCTTAAGGAAGTGTAAGTCACTATTACATAGTTTTCCTACCCGTCCCCTAGCCTACAGTACGACCCGTTTAAGTCCTATTTGATTATATTAAAGAATGCTTAATTAGTGGAGATGTACATAATGGGCAAGCATATGGTTCTTTGTGCATACATGTGAATTTTCTTTGTGAGTGTGAGAGTTGTTCTTGATATGAAGTCTTTAATTTATATTCAATCTTTTGAATTGAGTGTGTGGACTATTTCTTCTTGTGAGGGCACTTGTTTCATGATGGATAGGTGATTTTATTAACTTTCTTTGATGAGAATAGGGGAGCAAGCTTAAATTTGATGAGTTCAAAGTATTTCCTTGAAGTAGGATGTTAGAGGTTTGTTGTTTATTTGGATGTCTTGCATAATGATTGATAAATGTACTTGATGCTTTGAAATTGGTATATGGTCTAATTGTTTGTAATCACCAAAGTGATGACATTCCTAGTATGATGTATTTAAGATGAGCTTTAATGTGTGCTCGAGGACGAGCAAAAATTTTAAGTGTGGGGTGTGATGTGAGGTCAAAAATACATATTTTTAATCATTATTTGCCTCACATTTATTATTTATATCTGTCCTTTTTGAGCATGTATTCTATGGATTGTACTAAATAGTGTATTTTATTTGTAGGAGTAAATTGGTGTAAAATTAAAGAAGTTTGGAACTAAAATGAATTAAAGATGGAAGGTTGAAGAAGGAAATCAAGCAGACAACTTAATGGATTAAATTGAATATAACAATATACAAGGAATAAAAGGGGCAAGTGAAATTGCACAAATTTACAAAGTGTAACTGCCGCCACGTGGCACTCAAGGAAAACTACAGGAAATTAAAGTGAGGCGGCTGGGCGACAGCCATTGTTCACGCGGAATTCAATTCCGTTTGGGTTTTGGTTTCTCAATTTATTTTGGACTCAGTTATTTTATTTAAAACTTACTACATTTATAAATAGTTCATAGAAATAATTATTGGGGAGAAAAATTAGAGGAGATCAATCAGAGGGCATCAAGTAAAAAGTCATCAATACTTTTTAGAGTTCTTTTCTTCTTGTTATTTTCTTAGAGATTAGTGGCTAAATGCCCTTGTTCTGGAGCTGTAGCCACGAATTAAATATTAATTATTTGAGATTTATAAATTAATTCTTGGTTGTCATTTTAAGTTACTTTTATATTCTTACTTTAGTATTTCTTGATTGGCCATCTAGAGATAAATATATTGTTCAATCTTAAAATCGAGAGAGGAGAGACTAGATAGACCAGAGAATATAGAGAGCTCGATCGACCCATTTGATTGAGGTGATTTATGTTTAGGAGTGACGCCCGGACGATCAACTTGCTTGGTTACGAAACATGATGAAATATAAATGCTCGCCAGTTAGTATATTTATCCCCGCTCAACAATGTAGTTAGATAGCTAATTGGAGTAGGCGACTAGAGGTGTGTAGCCCGACTCATACAATTAACCCTGTAAAACCAGTAACTTGACAACTAAAATTAGTTCTAAGCCAAGAATATGATACATGAGATTCATTACATGCTGTAGCCCTGAAATTTTCCAACTATTGTAAGTAATTTTATTATTTTGGTCTTGCATTCTTTTCTTTTGACAGTCTTAAATAAATAATTAGACAAATATAATTTAGTAAAAATAGTTAATGGTGTTGGTTCTCCGGTTGGGTTTTGCCGGAGAAAAAGAGTGAATGGGTTTTGGGTTGTGGCGGCTAAGGGAGGAAAATGAGAGAGGAAAAATATAGGGTTTTTTCTATATGGAAATTGTTTCTCCCCATGTAAAAAAAATATTATCCACCACCCTTGACCTAATGAATGAGATATTGTTTATATAGAAAATAAAAAAATTACCTATAGTACAGTACCATTCTTTTAAAATCGTGTGCCAAAATCATTAGCCTTTAAAAATATCTGTGCATGAAATCTTATCCATATTCGAATGAATTTCTAGACCGTGCAAAATATCAAAATTAATATTAACAAATGTAACAAATAAAATGATTATTAAAAAGTATAATGAACGTAGCTAACAACATGTAAAAAAATGTAATTTATCAGAACTAATGATTTAATAGACATGAATAAATATTTGAATGTAGTCAACTGGTTGTGACAAAAAATAATGTAATTAAAATTAGCTGATAAAAGAATTCTTAAATTTTGACAAATAAGGATAGTTATCGATAAACTTATTCAAAATTATAAAGAATGTATTTTAAACTATTAAATAAATAAAACTTAAAAGTTACGAATTTTAAAAATGTTAGGCCAAAATTGGGTGTCAATAGTTGTTCCTTTCGTTGAATATGATTGATGAAAGAAATCATGGACAACGAAAATTGACAAACCCGATTTTGGCCGAACACATGACCTTTATATAAAAGTGTGGTTGGAATGTGGTGAAAGCCGATCCTGGACTTGCCTCCAAAAGGTTCCACACTGTGTTGCGTCCTTGTTGAAGTAGTCCGCACCTGTGGCTCAACTGAGAATGCATCATCTTGGATTTTCTTGAAAAAATAAAGATGAAGCTCATTAGTAGAGCCAAAATTACAAGAAAAAAGGTAGCATCTCTTACGATACGACAAATGAAGATGATCCATTGGTAGGATAAAAATGCATGTCCATCGGTAGGACGAATGAAGATAATGATCCATCGGTAGAATTTTGAATGTATGTCCATCAGTAGGACGAATGAAAAAAGATGATCCATCAGTAGGATTTTGAATGTATATCCATCGGTAGGACGAATGAAAAAAGATGATCCATCGATAGGATTTGAATGTATGTCCATCGGTAGAACGAATCAAAATGATCCATGAGTAGGATCTGAATGTATGTCCATCGGTAGGACGAATGAAGATGATCCATTAGTAGGATCTGAATGTATGTCCATCGGTAGGGCGAATGAAAAAAGATGATCCATTGGTAAGATTTTGAATCTATGTCCATCGGTAGGAAGAATGAAGATGATCCATCAGTAGGATCTGAATGTATTTCCATCGATAGGACGAATGAAAATAGATGATCCATCGGTAGGATTTTGAATCTATGTCCATCGGTAGGACGAATGAAAATGATCCATCAATAGGATCTGAATGTATGTCCATCGGTAGGACGAATGAAAAAAGATGATCTATCGGTAGGACGAATAAAACTTCTTTCAATGCAAGTCTCCTCCGACTTCAACGTTGAATAGATATGGTGCACATCCTTCACATCCGAATAGATGCGACTTAAATGCAAATATCTTTCAACGCAAGTTTCTATCGACTTGAACGTTGAATAGATAGGTGCACATCATTCACCTCCGAATAGATGCGATTTAAATGCAAATATCTCTCAACGCAAGTTTCCACCGACTTGAAACGTTGAAAAGATAAGGTGCGCATCATTCACCTCCAAATATATGCGACTTAAATGCAAATATCTTTCGACTCAAGTTTTCTCCGACTTGAACGTGGAATAAATATGGTGCACATCCTTCACCTCTTAATAGATATGACTTAAATGCAATGACCTTCTCGGCGAATGAAAATGCAATGGTCCTCTTGGGATATGAAAAATGCAATGGCCCTCTTGGCAAATGAAAAATGCAATAAAAAATGCAAACGATGGATGATCCAATGATTTTTCACCGTAACAAGGTGGATGGCTCGGTGATTGTCCAAATGTAGCAAGGTGGATGACTCAATGATTGTCCACTGTAACGACGTGGATGACTCGATGATTGTCCACTGTAACGACGTGGATGGCTCGATGATTTTCCACTGTAACGAGGTGGATTGCTCGATGTCTTGAAAGTGTCATCCGCTTGATGCTTTCATCTGTTCTTGTACTAGGAAAGGAACGATTAGTAGACACAATATCGCTTTCCCTAGCGACATGATCAAGAAACTTTAAGGAAAGATTCACAAGAGAATGTGTACAAAGTTTCTGATCACCTTGACACAAGTGAGCGATCATCATTTGCTCTTGAACACTTTGTATTCATTGTAACTCATGTCTTATTGGGGATTTGCACGAGGAGTTGTTGGCTCGCCATGACAATGCTGAAGATTTGCAAGTTGACTTTGAACTTCAAGCAATGATGGATCATTTGACGTTGACTATCAAGCCTCTGACAGTACTCGTTGGAATTTTTGAGGTCTTCCTAAAAAATTGTCTCAAAATGATCTCCAATATTGACTTGCTGGAGATTGCACCTTTATTGTGAATTTTTGAGATATTCTCAAAAAATTTGTCCCAATTTTTATTACAAGGAGAAAAGAAAATCACATTGGGTATATGACCGAGCCATCGTGGCGCCTACATATTCTGTCGAGCCAGAAATCAGGTCAAATATAGTTCCAATCCTGTAGATGATGACTACCGCAAAGAATCTGAGACAAGATCATCAGTAGAAAATGTACAATCTGAACATGATGAAATAGGAAAATGATATTCCTTGTGATATTCAAAACGTAGAGATAAAAGACAAGTCACATTTTTGGGACGGACAACTCAATGAAGTAAAATAGGCGTCTCACACTTACGAGGTTAGCCTAATGTCACGTTTTACAATGGACAACCCAAAAAGAAAATGCAATTTTTTTAATGGAAATAATCTTTAAAAAAATGGTTTGGAAAATATTAAAAAGTGGGTGTTTGCTCACCCTTTTTTTTCTTTTTTCTTTTTTAAGAATAAAGAATGTGAAGAAAAAGTCAAAGTCGTAACTACAATTGATACCAAGAGTCAGGATCGCAAGTAAATCTTTTTTTTTCTTTTTTTTCTAACTAAGACTGACTTCAAGGTAACTCCTACAACTTCAAGTGGTACCTCAAAAATATTTAAGTATCAACAAGATTTGTTCATCTTGATTCAAACAAAGGTTTTGGATTGTACCATCCTCATATCTCAATTGCCCTCACAATAAGAAAAGTTTTATTTCACACATATTTGAGGACATTTTTCAAGGTGCACTCACACTCACAAAAATGTTCAATGCATGCAACTGTGATACCATATGCTTGGCCCTTATATAAATCTCCACTAATGTGAGGACATTTGGAATAAGATCATGTAGGGCTTGTCATTGGCTTGTAATGTAGGCTTAGGGACGGGTAGGATACACTACAAAAAAAATAGTGTTTACCGACGGACACAATCTGTCACTATCCAATGCAAATCCGTCACTAATCATGATTAGTGACGGATT
>NW_006239014.1:1473650-1474301 GCF_000226075.1 Solanum tuberosum | reverse complement strand
GTCATTATATTTATATAGTTTTGTTGCTAATTTCATAATTCATTTCGTCATTTTGGATAAATTTGCAACGAAATTTCCGTCGCAACATATTCTGTTACAACATATTATGCCTTTAATAATTCGTCGCTAATCCGTCGCTAACATTCTTTTCATAGCAATGACAAAATAGTCGCTAAATTTGTTGCTAAAAATTATTCATCTAAAATTATTTGATTTGGTTATTTTAAATATGCACTGCTGAAATAAATTAAATTAAAATTACTAAATACTCTAAAAATAACAAACATTCATATAATATAATACTCATAGACGATTCATAATATATAAATAGAAAACTCCAAAACACATATTTTTGGTTAAAAATATCCAAAGAAAACTATCAAGTACTCTTAAATAAACCTACGTTCATCAAAACGTTACTACGCAATTTGTAGTTTCCAAAAAGTATGAGATTACCAAAAACTAAAGTTGTGGGAGACTAAGGTATACGATCATCGCTTGGAATTGAGGGATCAACCTCGTCCACATTAGTAGCAGGAGGCACTATGGGTGTCACAATCGATGGATTCCCAGATGGAGTAATCGATGCTTGCACCTGCCCAACAATAATAGGAACAAGATGACTAGTTAGTGCAGGCATCATTTGCTTTA
>NW_006239014.1:1466124-1468216 GCF_000226075.1 Solanum tuberosum | reverse complement strand
AAATTCCTAGTGGGGGTTCCTATTTTTCAGAGAGAAAGAGTTGAAAGTTGTCAAAATCAAAGTTGGCCTAGATGTTGAAATACTGCAAATTGGAGCTAGGGTTTTGATTTTATAACTAGTTCTTGATAAACCCATCTTGGGAAATTGATTCCCCATGATATCTAACCAACAAATCCATTTGGGGAAACTGAAGCTTTGAAATCGAAATGGAGTTTGAGCGCATACCTTTCTAGATGGAGACTTGCTTTAGAGCTACGAGATGGAGACTTTCTTCAGAGCTTCGAGTGTTACCAGCTTCGAGATGGAGTTTGAAATCGACATGGAGTTTCAGAGATGGAGGCTTGGAGTTTCAGAGCTTCATCTCTGAAATGTTACGGGAGTGTGAGTGTGAGTGTGAATATTTTGTGCCCTAATTAAGAATATATCACTTTAAAAGAATTGCAACGGAATTAGTGACGGATTATAACATCCGTCACTTTCAAATAAATATATATATTTACAAAATATTATATTGACGGATATTTTCGTCACTATATAATATAAATTTTATAAATATATATATATATAAGTTTAGCGACCTTTTTTCCGTCACTACTTCCGTCGCCAAATATTAATTGAATTTGTTACCCTTATTTTGTTACTAAATCCGTAGGGAAAATTAGGCGCCAAAATTTCGCGCTAATAATCAATGACGAATTACATATTCCGTTGCAAATCCGTCGCTATATTATAAATAAAAAAATCAATTGTTAATTTTGCAACAAAATGGTAATTCCGTCGCCAATCCGTCGTTATGTGGTGACGGAATACTGTTCGTCGCTAATATCTGTCGCTAAACGCTGATTTTTTAGTAGTGATATATATTTGGGATAAGAGTGACTTAATTTCCTCTTGAGCGTTATAGTGAATTTGTGCTTTTGATGATTGATACACCTTTGGCGTTTGATCCTCTTCGTTGTCCTCCCTTTTTCCGACTTCTTTTGAATTCTCATTTATTGGAATTTTTTATCTTTTTTTTTCACCCATTTGTTTCGACTTCTTTTGAGTCCTTATTTCTAGGAGCTTTTCTTTTATTTCACTCCTTTCTTTTGAATTTCTCTTCTCTTTGTTGGAGTATTTTCCTTCTCTTCTTTCACTGACCTTGTATGGGTATTTTTGTGTTTCTTTATTTCTTTCAACCTGTTTTCTTTCTTTTTGTTCTTTCTCCAGAAATCGTTTTCGCTTCCTTGACTTTGGGAGACTTCATATCTTTGCCTTTTGCAACTTCAAACTTGGATCTTCTCTTGTAATTTGCACATCTTTGGCGCGCTCAAGAAGGTTGGGCCAAAAGAGGGATAGTGTATGTAAGCACTCAGAAGGGTAATGGCTAAGATGTGGTTGTCCAAAGAAAAGACTTCAGGCTTAAAGTGGAGAAAACTAGGGATTAATGTCATTTGGCAGGCTTTGAAAGGCATAATTGGGTCAGAGAAGGCCTACAATCCTTTCCTAAACCAAACATAGCTCAGGATTTCACCTCGATAAACATTCAAGCCAAGTTTTATATCAACAGTGCGATGCAATTGAATTTTGATCTTAAAGTTCACCACACAATGCACATGAAAGCATGATGTTGGTTTTATTCTTATCTTGAATGCATGCAAGAGAATTTTCAAGCATCACAAAAGTAGAAATGAGAGGTACCAAAAGAGTCTATAGTTTACCACAAAGTCAGTCCCCTCCATCATACCAAATATATTTACATGATCCTAACTAAGGGTGGCAACGGAACCGGTAACGAAACTACCGGACCGGGACGTTCCGGAACCGGAACGGAACCGGGCACCACGGGCCGGAACCGAACCGGAACCGGGACGGACCGGAACCGGTAATTCCGGAAAAAAATCCGTGTACCTGTCCCGGACCGGTAACGGACCGGACCGGACCGGACCGGAAACCGGGTCCAACCGTTAAAATTATAATTTTTTTATTAAAATTAAAAAATTAGGAACATTACACTTAAAAATTTATACTTTTAAAGTTTTAAATACAAACTTTCAAACTTTTAAAAGTATAAAAGTTTAAATTTCACAATTTAAAAGTTTGAAAATTTAAA
>NW_006239014.1:1458292-1463305 GCF_000226075.1 Solanum tuberosum | reverse complement strand
AATCAACTATGGTTGTTTTACCCTTGTCAACATTGTTTTTACCGGAATCCATATTCAAATATAAAAAGTGAGTAAATTATATATAATACGAAAATGATTAGCAAAGTTTTAAACAAATAAACAACTAAATAAGTAGAGACTAAACACTAGAGATTAATTACTCACAAAATAAATAATTAAATGTAAACAAATAAATAACTAAATGAAAAGTGAGTTGGAACGAATGTACCAAACGTCTACTTAAAAAAGTAGACGTGTATGACCGGAAGGCGAAAATTGAAAGTTGAATTTTGAAGCTCCAATTTCCAAAGATCAAATTCGTAATTTTAACGAGAATAAGAGAATTTAGAGAGTAGAGAGTAGAGCGCGTAGAAGATATTTTTGTGAGTGAAAAGAATGAAAGATTAGGGGTATTTATAGTTAAAAAAAAGAATGAAAATGTAGTTTTAAGAAGTTTGGGGTATTAAAAAAAGTTTGGGGGGTAGGGAGGTGTAAAGGGGGGTTATGGGGGTGAAATAGCCGTTGGTGGGGCCCAAAACCCGTTGCCCAACGGCTCTCAACGGCTATAATTTCAAATTTTCAGATTTAAAAAAAAAAAAAAGAACGAACCGGACCGGAACCGGACCGAACCGGGACTAACCGGATCGGGACGGACCGGTAAATCCTGGTTTCCGTCCCGTTACCCCTCCCGGACCGGAACAATTCCGGATCTAACCGGTACTATCCGGAACCGAGACGGAACCGGTAACGGACCGGAACGGACCAGAACCGGTACCGGTACCTCCCGGTTCCGTTGCCAGTCATAATTGAGCCTCCTGAACCTAAAACTGAGTTGAAGACATGACTCTTACGATATATACACATTTTTTTGAAAGAATGAATACCGAATCCAAGAAGGGTTGCCTACGTATCTCATCGAGATAAGAATCAGGTGGGCGTAGTTCATGCAAACATGACTTTGAAAATATGCACAAACTATTTTACTTTTTATTTTTGAAATTTGAAAAAAATGGATACCGAACCCAAGGGTTGCCTACGTATCTCACCGAGATGAGAATCAGGTTTGCGTAGTTCGTTAAGATATGTTTTTTGAAAATATGCACAATCTTTTTTTTTTTACTTTTGGAAAAATAATACCGAACCCAAGAAAGGTTGCCTACGTATCTCATTGATATGAGAATCAGGTACGCGTAATTCGTTCAGATATGGCATAAAATAATTTCAAATTTTTGACAAACTCGAAGTGATTCATTGTATCCTCTTAACTGTCGATCTTTGTATTGTCTGTTGAATGTGGTCTCTCATTTTTCTTATAGTAACCACTTGTTGTCGTTTATTCTTTTTGAATGTCTCTTGGTACTGTGTCTTCTCCCAATTATCTACGAGAACCACAAATTGTTATCACCATCCCCGACTGTTGTTGGGGACGGTTTTCCTGAAAAAATATGAGAAATGTGTGAAAGCAGGGCCAACATGCAAAATAATAAAAAATAAATGAGTGTGACCTTATAGTCAAAGACTCCCCTGATTTATCTTTTTGACTTGATACTAATGTTTTGTGAAATACAAAGACTTAGATTTCACAAGTCCTCTTGTCCCTTGCAACTTCGGATGAATAATGACTTCCAAATTTGGAAATAAATCAACATATCGATTAAAAGAGGAAAAACTCAAAAGGTAAAATTGTTAGTTCGTGTTCATAATGGATAATGCAAAATATCACACGAAAAATTAATTAAACACATAAGCACTGCTTTGATTGAAGACAAACTCAATTATATCACATAGCATAAAGACAGTTATTACGCGTCCTATACAAATATGTGACCCTTTTGTGCCAAGGGTGGCCTATCGATCTGAAGGATGTATTACGCCATTTGACAACATTGTCTCAAAACCCAAATTTATACAAACTTTATGAATAAAACTGAATGGGGATACATAATCGAAAAAAAAGGATACAAATAATCAGTCTCACGCAGGGGTACCATCCTAAACTATGCCTCTATGGACGGTCTTTTGTTTGATTTCTTGTCATCTCTAAATGCCAACGTCTTCAGATGCAATAGTAATTTGATCATTCTTTGATTCGAACAAACTCTTAAACTCCCAACTCCAAGAGATAATGTTTTATCAAATGACGTATACATCCTTCAAATTTAACACATAAGCATGATTGTCTTTTATTGACTAATGGGACAAATAGACACATGGTGGGCTTCTAATGGGTCCAACACGCCTTGGGTGTTGGGTCAACTTAGTTCAAATGCGCTAAATCTGGGATTTGGTTTCACTCTACGCTAGTTGACTAAGAGTGGCTTTTGAAAGACCGGGAACCCAAGCAGACAACTTAGGCTAGAACTCACGACAACCATTGGACGCATGACGAACCAATAAATTACCAATCATTCCGGAAAAGGGTTGAGTTTAAAAAAGTTTGACTGCGGTTCCACAAAACCGTTCTTTAATATACTATACATACATGTCGGAAATGTCATGAATGCAATGACAGTTTATGTACAGTTTAAACAAATAATGAATGAATAACAAGTATAATATACAAATAATCAACAAAATATACAAGATATAATGAATAACACAATAAAAAAATAAGTCCTCAATTTGAAAAAATGAACTCATAATGGTTAGAACCTCTACATCTCCAACGGAGTCACCATTCTGTTTACATCCCTACTCTATTCAAATAGGGTGAGACATCACGGTGACTCAAAAAATAAACAATTGAGTCGATTTTAAAAGAATTTTAAGAAAAAATGAATTTTAAAGGAGTCGCCACCTAATTTTAGGAAAACTAGGAAACCATTTAAGTGATCTATGAAACCAAGATTCTAGGTAAGGGGTGCAAGTTATTTCGAAGGAAAGGTGTTAGGCATCCTTCGAAATCCACAACTGTGGGTCTCGACTGAATTCATTTTTCAAATTGAGGAGGAGGTAAAAATAGTATACAAATATAACAAACATGCAATATACACAACTAATAAAGTAAACAAGTACTATGAGAAACGACTTAATATTTGCCTATCGTCAACAATATACATAATAATGAATATAGTATTCGAACTTTATTCGAATGGCTCGATGAGAAGCGACTTCGAGGTACCTGTAAAGACACTTAGTAAAAGTATTAGTAATAAATAAATATGAATAAATATAAATGAATCAGATAATAACTTAAAAATAAAAATCCGTCTTATACATGAGAGGCCTTGGAAATCGACGGTAATTTCTTCATCGGCTAATTTTAACAAACAAAATATATGAATTTAAACTAAATTTCCGTATTTTAATATTAGGGAGGCCTCAAAAACCGATGGAGAGATTTTTTTCATTGGCCAATTTTAATTAACATCCACTTAATATTAACTAAAAGCATCACAAATAGTGAAGATTAACAAACAATATCTAAAATAGTTCAAAAGAAAACGAATCAGTGATGGACAATGCAAATATTGATAATGAACACAATATATGGTAGTGCGTTGAGCTGACTGTTGGTGGTTTTGGGTCGGTTTCGAGGTTGGAATCTGGTGGTTTGTGGTGGCTTTTGGTTGGGGTTTATGGGATTTTGGTTGGCTGTTGTTTGCTGGTGGATTTGGGGGTTTCAGATGGTGGTTTGGCGGTTGTTTTTTGGGTTGTTGTTTGCTGGCAGTGGCGAGGAGAAGGTATAGTAAGGGTCTTGGGCGTTTGTTTGGTGGTGAAAGAGGTCTGAAAAGAGAGGGGTTTTGAGTGGTTCTCCGGTGGGTTTGAGGAGAATGAAGGTGAAGTTTTGGGTGATTTCTCCGGTGGAGTTCTGGTGGGTGGAGCAATGGTGTTGGTTCTCCGGTTGGGTTTTGCCGGAGAAAAAGAGTGAATGGGTTTTGGTTTGTGGCGTCTAAGGGAGGAAAATGGGAGAGGAAAAAATTGGGGTTTTTTCTATATGGAAATTGTTTCTCCCCATGTAAAAAAAATATTATCCACCATCCTTGACCTAATGAATGAGCTATTGTTTATATAGAAAATAAAAAAATTACCTATAGTACAGTACCATCTTTTAAAATCGTGTGCCAAAATCATTAGCCTTTAAAAATATATGTGCATGAAACCTTATCCATATTCGAATGAATTTCTAGACCGTGCAAAATATCAAAATTAATATTAACAAATGTAACAAATAAAATGATTATTAAAAAGTATAATGAACATAGCTAAGACATGTAAAAATGCAAATTTTTAGAACTAATGATTTAATCGACATGAATAAATATTTGAATATAGTCAACTGGTTGTGACAAAAAATAATGTAATTAAAATTAGCTGATAAAAAAAAATTCCTAAATTTGACAAATAAGGATAGTTATCGATAAACTTATTCAAAATTATTAAAAATGTATTTTAAACTATTAAATAAATAAAACTTAAAAGTTACGAATTTTGAAAATGTTAGGCCAAAATTGGGTGTCAACAACGTTTAGGCTGAATTGATAAATGTACATCTATTTTGCTCTGTTAGCAAGTTTTGTCGAGAAATATATTTATTCATCTTGTTTGATCAGTTATTGAGAATTTTTAAGATTTCGTTTGTCTTTAAATTTCAATTCTCTTAGTTAATTTAATATTTAGAGTTAGAGGTATTTACATGCATTTACAGTAATCTAGAGCATGAAATTCAACCGGCATATTTCTATATACCATTATCGGGCTATATGATATTGATTTTCTTCACGTATCTATTGCTAGATGGTAATTGTGCTTGTCCGCTTTTTTGAGTTTATTTCTATTCAATAAATAAATAACTAAAGTAATGAATTACAGTAAACTCAATACAAGTTCAAATTTTAAATTCACAAATTTTAAATGGTGTCTCCATATCATAACAACAAATATTTTCTCAAGTGACAGAGATTTTAAAATACATTTTTGATTTATTATTTTGTTACACAAATTTTATAATAAAAGCTAAAAATATATATGCAAAGCATGTTCCATATATATATATATATATATATATATATA
>NW_006239014.1:1435383-1458281 GCF_000226075.1 Solanum tuberosum | reverse complement strand
TCAGAAATAAGTATTATCTTATTCTGGAGAAAAATATGATGCATACTTCGTTATACATAATTTCCAAACTATAGGATTTGTCAGTGCAATTACTTCCCTCTCATGGTCTGTGCCTTTTGTTTTCCTCTTTAAACTTGTAGCTTCCGAATTTCGAATATGGATAACTTATTGATTCTATATTTATTTTCTATCTATAATCTATATGAATAAAGTCTTACGAATGATGTGTATGCTATATTTTTCTTCTATTTTCTGTGTTTTTTCTCTATTAGACTTCACCAATCTAATTTTTATGAATTTTTTTTATCATTATCGTTAGTCTGTATTGATATGTGTCTCAAATTAGTCATTTGTGACTTTATTGGAAGTGTGTAAACTACTAAACAAAGTTTAAAAATTACTGATAACAACTTAAATAGAATTGATTTACTGATAGTAGCTTCAACGGAATTGATTTTAAACATTACAATGTGCCTCTCATTTGGTATTTCTTGACGCACATTAAAAAAATATTACTCACTGCACACGATTTGCATAAATTTTTTATTGTTCTAACGAATCTATAAAAATTCACATAGAACATGTGCAACGCACGTGTCCAGAGACTAGTGTCATAAAATATGACAAGTAGAATTTTCATCATTAAACTTGACTTGAATTGTTAACTAGTATTTTGTACTCATGATTTTGACAAATAAGCATTTAAAGTCGATAAACTTTTTTCTCATCCAATTAATGTGCATGTAATACAACTGATTACACATGAAACTTCATGTCATTTTCTAATGACACATAACAAGTCAAATATTAGTAAATTAATTAAAGGAAAAATTGTATGAAATAGCAAATTATTAATTCAAATTAAATGCTATAGTCATAGTTTATTTTATTTGTAATTAGCAACAAACATTCCATTTTTTTGTCATTTGATTCGGTATACAATTAGCCATTTTCGGTATACAAATGTATAAAATGTGTTTGTGTTTGTATAAAGCGAGAGAAAAGTGTATATACAAATACATATATTTTCATCATATACACTTGTAATTATACAAATATAGATCCTATTATACAAAATACAATGTATAAATAAATTTATACAAAACTGAACAGTTTGTATAAAATTAGATGTATGTAGCGAATTATACAAATCAAAAGCTCCATAGCAAACATAAAATTTGTTATGGAGCCCAATTATGCAAACTATAGCTATAACATACAAATGTGATTTTTATGTTTGCTATATGTGAAAGTTGCTCTTAATTAAATCAAACAGGCCATTTCTGTGAATTCTATATTAAAAAAAAATAACAATCATGTTCATCATTTTTGCATGCAGATTGAGCATCAAGTTCATGCTAAATAACTGAAATTCTTCTTTATTTGACTTGAATTTTCAATTACAAGTTCGCAAACACAAATCCATGAACTCTAATCACCATTTAAATTAATTTAACAAATTCACTAGACACATATATTGTTCTTTAAGCTTCCTCAAACTTATCAATTAATTTTTTTTAATTTTCAATATACATTACCCACATTAGCTTTGTTGATGATCTTTTATTATTTTGTAAAGGTGGTTTATTCTCTGTGATTGCCTTACTTTGAGGATTTTTTTTTTTTATAACTAACTGATTTGTCAATCACCAGAAACAAACATTACATATCAAGCAGCTAACACAACATGCTTTGTTCTCAATAATATTCTCTGCTTACTACAGCTCTACTATAGCCTATTGCTTAGAATTTAAACTCAGTGAGTACATTTATTATCCTAGGGGGAGCTCTAGCAATGGCCACGTAGGCTATCTCCTTGGCCACACTTTTCGCCGTTTGTCTCTTCTTCTCAAAGATTTTGTTGTTCCTCTCAATCCACACCCCATATACTCATTCAGCATAAATAATCTTGAATATTTGGGTTGCTCGAACCTTCCCTTTTCCATGTTGTATTCTCCATTGTATAAACTGATCCCAATTTGCTGGAGTTACACTATGTTGTTGAGTCCATGTGAGCAATATCTTCCATAAATATCTAGCATATTGGCATTGAACAATCAGATGTTTTATAGTCTCTTCTTCATTCTGGCATAAGACACAAGTCTTGGTTACCTCCACACCCCACTTGGCTATTCTGTCTATTGTTGCCAATTTCTTGTTCAGCATAAGCCACATAGTGAAATAGGCTTGTGACCTTGTTGCATTCTTGAACATTAGACACTTCCATTCACTTCTTTGCTGCTCTCCAATCAAGTGCAGATATATCTCCCTGATCATACTTCCTTTCTTGCTCCTTCTATGTTGAGTCTGCTCAATATAACCTTGGCACTCATGATTTTCCTTACCATCCAGCTGACTTGCTTGGCTTCTGGCCATGGGTTTTGACCTTTTATATAGTATGTATGGATCCATCTGATCCATAACTTATCCTCTTTATTAGCTAGGTCCCAGCATAATTTGGTAACTACAGCTTTGTTCCATACTTTCATATTAATCAACCCCATACCTCCAGCAGATTTAGGACAACAGACTCTATCCCAAGCAACTAAAGCCTTTTTAGTGACTTGTCCCACACCAGACCATAAATAGCTTCTACATAGACCTTCAATCAGATTGATTATTTTTACAGGGATAATGAATAGTTGTGCCCAATATGATTATACTCCAAACAACACAGTTTGTACTAGTTCGGTTCTGCCTGCATAGGACAGCTTCCTAGCTGTCCATGAATTGATCCTGGCCATGATTTTTTCAATAAGAGGGTACCATTGGATGACTGAAAGTTTCTTAGTAGACAGGGGTATCCCAGGTATTTGAAAGGTAGTTCTTCCATTTTATAACCAAGTTGCTTGATGGATTCCAGATCTCCTCTGGAGAATATTAGAAGATCATCTGCAAAACATAAGTGAGTAATGTCCATTTTAGAGCATTTTGGATGGAATTTGAAAGTTTTCACATCCTTGAGCCCCTTGAGTGATCTGCTAAGATATTCCATAACTATAGCAAAGAGGAATGAAGACATTGGATCTCATTGCCTGAGTCATTTAGCTGATGCAAAAGTCTGAGTAGGTTGCCCATTCACAACTATAGAGTAACTCACTGTTTTCACACAAGTCAATACCCACTGGGAAAATATATCAGAAAAACCTAGCTCTTTCATCATTGCTCTAAATAGTTCCATACCACTGAATCATAGGCTTTTTGGAGATCAATCTTCAACATGCTTCTGGGAGATATATTTTTCCTAGTGTAAGCTTTCACCAGTTCATGAGAAAATAGAATATTATCAGACATCTTTCTCTCTGGAATGAAACTAGTCTGACTATCACATATGACACTCTAAATAACATCATGTAGTCTTTTTTGCCAATACTTTGGAAATGATTTTATACAATACAGTACAACAGGCAATTGGTCTATATTCCTTCACAGTTTTTGGGTTTTGCACTTTTGGGATAAGAGTTACTAGTGTGCAATTGACAGGTTTGTAAATTTTCTCAGTTTTGAAAAAACTCTGAACTACATTAATAATATCCTCTTTTATGGTCTTCCAGGTATACTTAAAAAAAAAAAGCATTGTACCTATCTATACCTGGAGCTTTGTC
The DNA here is from genome assembly GCF_000226075.1 of Solanum tuberosum. NCBI lineage: Eukaryota > Viridiplantae > Streptophyta > Magnoliopsida > Solanales > Solanaceae > Solanum > Solanum tuberosum. Next base: position 1,454,676 of record NW_006239014.1, on the reverse strand, counting down.
ATTCCCAATGGATTGCAACCCTGTTGTTATCTCCTCTTCAGTTATATCAGCACATAAATTTATCCTTTGTTGCCTTGACAGTGTATGTCCTCTCTTCATCACCTGGATATCTATAGCTGGTAGTGTAGATGTTGACCTCTCTTCATCACCTGGATATCTATAGCTGGTAGTGTAGATGCTGAGGATCCCATAAGTCCTTTATAGAATTGAACAAATTCATTTTGGATATCTTGTGGCTCATACAACACTTGTCCAGCTAGTGATGTGATACATCTGATTTGCTTCTTTTTAGTTCTCTCCTTTATAATTACACTGAAGTATTTATTGTTAGTATCCCAGCTAGATCCATTTTGTCCTTGATTTCTGCCTTAGTGCACTCTCCTCTATTATAGACCATTTCTCCAACTTCATCAGGATCTCTTTTTCTTGATAAACTAAATCATTAGTGGCTTGATCATATAATTCTTCTTGGATTTTACTGAGCTCATAACTAGCCTTCTCAATCTAATGGCTGATGTATTTGATTTCCTTGCTATTAAGGTGCCTTAGTGCAGGTTGAAAAGCTATTAATTTGCACCACACCTTCTTCATGCTACCCTTACCATAATCATGCTTCCATATACTCTCCACTAAACTCATAAAGGAGTCATGTTCAGTCCATACATTAAAGAACTTGAATTTTACCTTTACATTGTGCTGAGTTATTTCATTGTGAGCTACATAGGACAATGATCTGAAATACCTGGGTTCCCGTACTCAGTAGTTACATGTCCTCATTTCTCCATCCATTCATAATTCCCAAAAAATTTATCAATCCTATTAGAAATTCTATCAGTGCCATTTTGTTTATTAGTCCAAGAATAGTAATGCTCCATCCATTGTAATTCAGTGACATCAATATCTTTAACACATTCTGCAAAATCCTTCATTTCATTGAGACTCACTTTTGCTCCAGCTAATCTATCTTGAGGGGTGAGTAGAGCATTAAAAATCCCTGCAATGAGCCAAGGTTGGGCTATCCCTTGTGCCAAGGTGTTCAATTCTAACCATAACTCTTTCCTCTGCTCTATTGTATTATATCCATAAATCACAGTGAGCACAATCTGATGGCCTTTCGTTCTGTCCTTGATCATGCAGTGCACTATTTGAGCAGTGCACCTAATTATGTTGTTCTCATACCAATTTTCATCCCATATCACCCAAATCCTTCCATACACAGCTGCATTATAATTGTGCATTATACCCCACCCTGGTGCTATCCCCCTAAGGGTTGCTGTCATATTATGCTCATTAACTCTTGTTTCTATAAGCCCTGCTACACTTATTTTATTGGTTTGCAGATAGGCTTTAAGTTCCTTCTGCTTATACCTTTTATTCACACCCCTCACATTCCAAAATACCCACTTCATCGGCAAGTGTTGGGGTTGCACCTCTATCAATAGGTAGTGAAGCAAGTTTGATATCCATAAGGCTCTCAAACCCATTTCTAGTTGGTATTGCTGCCAATATAGGAAAATTAGTAAGGCTAAAATCCAGGTGTTTACCTCCAGTATTAGGTCTCAGATTAAGTTGTGTTATCTCCCCTGGGTTTTGTTTGCCATGTTCCTTCTCTATCTCATGATTTCCCTTCTCAGTTGTGATATTGTGACTGATCTCTCTTGCTTCATGTCCCCTGTTCTGCGCACATACCTGCTCCTTTAGTTGAATTGGCCCTTTATATTGCCATACCTGAGTTACTTTCTTCACTGGTCTTCTCTTCTTTGGTGGCCCCTCCTTAGTTGTGATGCCTGATTGACATTGGTGGCCTATCTTCTGACATTTATCACAAAATTGAGGTCTCCATTCCAGCACCACTTCCTGCATAAATGTTCCTCCATTGGGATCCATAACTGTTATCTGCTGAGGTATAGCCTTAGTAACATTGACCTCAATGAGAATTCTGGCATAGGAAATTCTTGTTTGCTTCGTGGTACATTCATCAACAAAAAGAGGTACTCCAATCGCACTAGCTATCTGCTTAAGGATCCCACACCCCAACAATTAAGTGGCAACTTGGGAAACATCACCTATAAAGGAATTTCAGCTAAAAATTCACTCTCAAAGACAAATTCTGGACTCCATTGCTTTAAAATGATAGGTCTATTGTTGATAGTATAAGGTCATGTATACAGGATCTCATTCATATCGCTAAGAGTCTGAAACTTAACTATGTAATACCCTTCGTCATGAAGATATACATCCGGTTTAGTCACAGCCGTCCAATTCATTATTATATACCTATTCATTGTGTTATACCCAGGGCATTCCCCAATCACATAAGCAATGAGAGCACACTTCCATTTATCCTCTTCAACTTGAACCTCATCTTCCTCCAGCTAAACCATAGTTTGACCATCAACTATTTGTGGAGGGAAGTAGGTCAAGTTCATACCATTGTTTGCTGCTCTATTATTCTTGAACATATTAGTCCATAGTTCATCTTTACTCTTCTCCTTCCCTTTAGATTTCCCACCAGTAGTCCTTGCAGTATCAACAAAGTTTTCTGCATCTACCTTTACTGTTCCATTGCTTTCAGCCTCTTTCTCTTCATCATAATCCAGATCTGAGAGCTCTCTTATATCTGCTTTAGTTGGTGGAGTATTTAAGCTCAATCGCCTCACTACTTCAGCGCTCGATATTGTTTCTTTTTCTATCGCTCCTCCTTCATTCAGTGGTAGGGTTTTGGATTGATCTTGCATTTGTAACTCATCTCCTTCCACTCGAGTTCCTACTGAGCTTCCTATTGTCATTAAAGGAATTTTCCGGCCACGTCCCCTTCCTATGCCTCTTCCCCTCGCCATAGCCCACCTTTGCGCACGTTAACTATCGTACGCTGAGAGCACGAAGAAGAAGAAGCGTTAAATTTCTCAAGCCTTAGGATTACAAGCTAATTTGGGGAAAATTTCTATGTGTTTTGGTGGAGTGGTTTAAAACAATCACACATTTTATTCAATTTAGCTACATCAATACTATATAAGCTTGGTAAATAGTTAAAGAGTTTAAAATATTTATTTTATACATGTTTAGGGGTTTGGATGAAACCTCGTGAAGTATAAGGGTCTAGTTTAACATTCAAGTCAAATATAGAATCTCTTATGTTATTCCGTCTTTCTTTAAAGCACAATTTCGATACGTGTATCAAAGGTCGGGGCAAATTAGATTTTAACAAACTTTGTACCAACTTAGAAAACCCTACTCCCTTTGCCCCGCCTATAAATAATGTTTTAGCAGTTTCTCTCATTCAGTCATTCTCAATGCAACTTAACATATGGCGGCTGAGAAATTGAAGGGCATTCGCCACAATGAGGAGGTCATTTATGACGATGACGATAGTGGAATTCAATTTCAACATGTATTCTCTTCTTAGATTCTCCATAACCAAATCGCCGATTTATTGTAAGTTCACTTTACTTTTTTGTTTCTGAAGTAACTCTCATCAACTAGCACTAGTTTGAGGTGAACTAGCACTGGTTCGATGTCAACCTTTAGGAGTAATTTATCAGATTGGTTAAATTTAAAATAATAGCATACTCTTTATTTAATACAATCCCACTATACATATGATATACATATAGATTCACTGACTACATTTCAGCCATCCAGAGATCCCGATCTATTTAAAAATTGCTAGAATTGATATATCCATATATCATGTTTCTGCGGGCATAAGAGTTTTGTCCTTTATGTTCAGTAGAAATCACATGTTATACTATATTCCGATAAATAGATATCCGTGTTATGATACAAGTAAAATTTTATTTTTCTTATTTGATGATGTATTGAATTCATTTATTTTGTAGTGATTGAATAAACTATCAATGGGCAAAAACATCATCTTCTTTAAAAGAACATTTTAATTTTAATTGGTCTATTTGATCTAATAGAAAAATTGACCAATATTATGTCTTTTAAATTAATTTTGTCTTAGATTTATTTTTAATATTTTTTAGAATAAGTGGTTAATTCAACATTTAATAAATGAGATATAACTTAATTTTTTTTAAAATTCCAAATTAAAAAACGATTTGCAGTGAGTGATTCAATTAAAAACGTTGTATCACCTACATTTAATCAATAGACTTAAGATTATTTTTTTCAATTAAGCTTTATTTATATGAAACTGACAAATATATATATATATATATATATGAAAGTAAGTCTAAAAATTGGTGGGTGGATTATTCAACTTTATGTTTATTATACAAATTTTATTTTTCCTTTTTATGTTACATAGAAATTATATTACTTTTTCATAGTTATCAAAAAATTATTTTGACCGAATTTTATAAAACTTCCACTTAAAAATGAAATGATAGTCTTAATTAGTGTTTGATTTTAATTAAATAGAATTATTCTATTTACTCATATCATTATTCATTGTATCACTTAATTTTGCTTTCTCATTTATATTGTATTGATGTCAAAGGTGACTTTCCGATGAGGAGTTTGCTCCCTTAGAATTATAATTAATCAAGAAAATTAGCTTTAATTGCTTTTCATTTTGAATTTTTTTGCCTAATTTATAATTTATATTAACTCCATAATTGTATAATAAAAAAAGAACAAATTTCTTTTGCACCTGGTAGTTTGATGAATATTGATGATGTACAATATTAAAATTTTATAAATTAGTTGTCTCAATATTCATGAAAAAAAAAGTGAACATACCACATAATTTTCTCAAATATATAATTTTAATAAATCAATAATCTAGCTTTTTAGATATGTGTCATCTTCTTTATCAGAAATTTACTTTTCATTCGTAAATTTGGACTATTACAGCGAAATTAGACAAATTTTATGAATTCATAAATAGAAATTAGAGGGAGCCATGATTTTGGAACGTACCTGAATTGCAGAGATACTCTTGAAGTTATTCATGAAGTTACTACTGCAATTTATGTTCGTTTCAAAATCATGGATCTCTAATTTCTATTTATGAATTCGTAAAATTTTGTCTACATTCATCTACTAATGATACACAACATGATTTTTTTATACTTTATAACTATGAGAGAAGTCATTCTTAGCGCGAATTATAAATAATTATGAATTTAAAGTATTTTGAAAAAAAAATGTTCACCATCAATTATATTTGTGATTCTGATAATTATGATTATTATTTCATGTCATACATGTTATTTACCACATTATCTTATCCATCATATAAGAGTAAAATTTTACCTTCTTATCACTTTAGTTTCATGATGTGCAATTCAAAAGATGATTAAATATTGATAATCAGAAGCTACTAAATTTAAATGATACTGTTTTGAGGCAGATATTTTGTTAATATCCTTGTCAATCTCTAGCTAAGGATGAATAGCAATAAAAATTAAGAATCATGTCATTGATGACTTAAAGTCACATTAATCTGAACTTAAATTACATGAAAGGAAATTATGAAGCCTTGCATCTCTGTTTTCATGGTTATTGAATGATCTATGAAGTTCCATTACTATGAAAAATAGAGATGACATGCTTCATTGTATGAGTTCATATTAATCATTCATCACTTCGACTTTAAGTTATTAATAACATAATTTTTCAGTCTTTATTGTTATCACATTTCTGATAAGGAGATTAACAAGGCTTTCAACAACAACAAAAAATGCTTTAAAATACTATTTAAGTTCGATAACTTCTGTTTGTCTAATTGAATCATTATTTGGATTGTATATCGTGAAAGTTGAACGATACAGAAATAAAATTTCATTCTTATATAATTGACAAACAGTAAAAACAAATAACATGCACATGTGTGGATAATAATCATAATTCTTAGGATTAATAGTGAAATTAATGGTCTAACATTTTTAGTAATCATGCAATATCATGATTCGTTATTTGTGTTACAACCAATCTTCATATTTTTGTAGATGAATTGAATTTTTATTATTCATTTATTAAAAAATATAAAGGTCAACAATGCTAATTAAGAGATTTGACATGTGAGTTTAATTGAAATTTTGGAGGGAGCCCCAAACATTAATTATTAGACAAGTGATACATATTTGGGAAAAACTTAGAAAATTTGGTTAGCTCATTATATGAAGAGGATGGATAATATGAATAACATGTACATCCATATTATCCCACATATATGGCAAACAGGTTTAAGCAAATAATGTTCCCCGATAATTGTACTGTTTGAATAGACAATATTTGTTTTTACTCATTTATTTATTCAAAATATCAGAATAGACAATAGCAATCGTGATGTAACATAAATGAATGTGTTTGTTTTTACTTGATTTCTCTTGCATATCACTTGTTCAGATTCGTATTTAGGATTGACACCCAAATGAATATCGAGCTTGATTACTAAACAAGATGAAATATAAATGCTCGCTTCTGTCTATTCTCGCTCAATGATGTAGTTAGACAATCGATTGGAGTAGAGGTCGAGAGATCATGATCATAAAAATCAAACCTATAAATCAGTAATTTGATAACCATAGTTAATTCATGCATGAGATGTGATACCCTTGGGTCTAATAAAATATATTTGGGTCCATATCTAGTCTCTTAAAATAGAAATAAGTTTATTTCTCTATCCAAATAGTAATAATGTCATAACATATGACAGGTAGAATTTTTATCCTTACTTTTGTTTACACCAATTTTTAGAGTTGTTTCTCTATACAAATACACTGAAATATATCGTAGCTAAATATGAAACTTTTTTATGGCCATCAGCAATAGCCAAAAAATGTGCGAGGTTTCTTAATATTAAAAAAAAAAAAAAAGTAGGATAATATGGATATCCATGTTATTCATATTATCCATCCTCTTCTGGGTACATGTAATCGCATTTACCTTGTTGGAACAAAATGAGGCTTTTTGTACATGGTGAACGTCTCACCATTGAAAACCTGCATATAATTAACAAGATGGATCTGCAAAAGCAAAGAATAAAAAGGAGAGAAACAAAGACTCTATTATAGTACTTACTAAATAACAACATTTATTTATGTTACATCGCGATTGCTAAAATCATAACACAGTTGGAAGCTGCTAAGTCCACAACTTTTTACATTTAAAGGGGGCATGAATGAATATTGAGAGGGGACTAAAAAGTGCAGTTCCCGACATCAATCAAACAAATGGGGGTCTTGCCATGCCCAAGAAGCACAATTGCTTGCTATTACAACACAATCTCTGCAAAATAAGCTCACTACTAACACATGCTAGAGAATATTGGTGCACAGGGAACCCCTCCGAAATAGTTCAATCAATATCTCAACACTGCAATCATTGGCTCCAAATGCAAGCCCTGAAACAAAAATGTTAAATGATGCAAAGATCAATATACTGGTATGTTTTCATCATCCTAAAACCTAAAACATAAAACAACAATGAACACTAAACAAGTAGATAAAGCACAAGTAAGAAGCTTGTATCAATTAACTACATCTCAGTCTCACGCGCAGATGCTATATTATCAGTAAGACCATATTCCTTCCCCTCAATTCGGACCACCTTTACTTCAACCAAAAAGGATCTTGAGGAAAAAATATTGCATCAGGGTATAACACTGGAAAAAGAGGAAAGCAGCACAAAAAACATTGTTGATATACCAAATACAAGTAGCACAAAAGTAGGCAAATAATAAAAAGTAAAAGAAAAAAGGCACAAATCAAAAGAAATATTTTAACCCAACAGGGATCTAATTGACTACATGCTCATTCATGTAGGATAGGGACAACCAAGAGCTAAGCAAACAGGTTTAATAATTGGACAAAACCAGTGTGCCAAAAGATTCATGTCTCGAGAAAATAATACTTCTCTGTTTTCTCAGCAAACACTCCCAAATTTGGGACTACTGATCAGCATCTTTTTCTTCTAAAAAAAGTCCAGCTTTTTAAAACTAAAATCAAAGTGTACACTTCCAGCACTTCTCTATTTCAACTGAGAAACACTTGTTTTTCACTTCATGTCGCCATCAGCCTTAAAAAGCAACAAACCTGCACCTCGCTGGGCTCGCTTTCAATAGCACTGATAGGGAATATCCCTTTATCTCTTTAATGAACCCAATTTGGATTTCCCTTGTCATGGAACCAATTATTAGTTCAATCTCTTTTCCCTTGAATTGATTATCCTTTTCTGCTAATTTCTGTTCCTAATCTAATTTCTTGCGTTTATCCTATATTTTGTTCTTAATTGTTATGTTCGAGGAATTAGTCCACAATATTATTAGGAACAAACCCCAACTTCAATCCTACGAGAACAACAACAAATCTCGGATAAAGCAATTTGAAGTTTCACCTTCACGCTTCACCCGAGTTCCAACGGAGTTACACGTGTTTTGACACAATTTCTTCCAAATTTCAGCTAGAGTTTCGATCTTACAAACACAATACAATCAGTTTTCCAACTCAATCAGTACACAAAACTTCGAACTCAACCGCTTCATTTCAAAGCTATCTCGGCCAACAATGGCGGATTCAATTTTCATCCAAGCCTAATCCAAATGGACTCATATGCGAATCAGGAGCTCCTTACAAGCATAGGAACTAAGCCCAGGCAAGCAATTTGATCGAACCTTGACAAAATCAATCGAACCTAGATAATCTTCTTTGCCAAGTCAGTTGTAAATATTTTCGATCGAACCCAGTTCAAACATGCTTCAATTGACTTGAAACCTCAAATTCAAACTCGAAAATTAATTTCCAACCGCCTTAGACGACACCCACTCGAATTGGACCGATATCTTCAAAGAATTTTCAGATTTGAAAAGCTCTGAACCCGTCAATAGTAAATTGCAGATTTCAAAAACAGAAACAGTAATCAAGTCCAGATTTGGGTCTTCAAATCACGCAAACTTTCTTAGATTAGCAAACCTCAGGTACCAGCGGAGAAGCACAAAGAGAAATAGAGAAGAACAAGATGAGTTTCGATATTCATATTTGTTTTAAACTCAAACAGTGTAGTGCAATATGAACCAAAAAGAATAAACACAGATTTACTTTTCTGATCTTTTGATAAAAATCAAATACTTAGTATGTGTAAGAACAAACACTAATCCAAACTCTGATACCAAGATGATACAAACTCAAATGTGAAAGCAATAAAATAGAAGAAGACAATTACAAACAAGATAGTACAGAAGGGTCAATACAAGAAATTAGATCAGGGAAAAACAAAAATTAGCAGAAAGATATAACAGATATTCCCTATACACTCACAAATTGGAGTATCATACTCATTCATCAAAATCTAGACTACGGAGAATTAAGTCATTGAACATAAACTATGCAGCTATTTATAGTAGCTACTCATGCTTATTACAGAAATGGCCAAATAGGCTAAGATTGTTAACTGTAAAACTGACCTTCATTCCTCACCTACTATAGCCCTTTACCTTGATATCACCTTATAACTTAAAAGGGTTCCAAATTGAGAGTACTAGGCAGAGATGTATCAGGAGGTAAGAAGATTTAACATTGGAAGTCTCCTCAGCATCTTTAAGACCTTGAAAAGTCTTCTTCAAGATGTTGACGAAACCAAGAGCTCTCTCAAGTTCCTAATCATTCAAGAATCGAAAGTAATATTCCATCCTTGATATCCCCAAACTGCTTCTGGTTTTGCTTCAAGAAGTGATACAATGCTAAAAAATCTGGAAACAGATCAAGAGAATCATGTCTTAACCAGTTTTCACTCCGAGAGTTTTTCCCTCCATCCCCACCACCACCACTCCTTTATAGTGGTATCAGCAGCCAAGGAATTCCAGCAGTCTGCTATATTCCAAACCCCAAACCCATAAGGACTGTTGACAATTCTTGAGCACAAATGTCCATCCCAATCATACTTGTCACACATGACCCTTCTCCACAAGGAATTAACTTCCAGGTTATACCTCCATAGCTAATCATAAGTAAGTTTTGGTTGTGTGCCTTGAGATTCTTGATGCACAAACCTCCTTTCTTTTTACTTGTGATAAGTGTGTTCAAATTAACCAAATGGCAAGCTTTATTGTCTTTGTTTCCTTGCCATATGAAATTCCTCCTTAATGCATCAATTATTTTCCTCACTTTGCAAGGTAAAAGGAACAAAGACATGACATAGGTAGGAAGTGCATCAAGTACAGTGTTCACTAATATGACTCTTCCTCCCATAGATAAATATTGGCTCTTTCAGATTGCTACTCTTTTCGCATCTTTCAAGTACCCTATTCTAGATTTCATGAGCTTTATCTTTGGAGCCCAAGGACAGCCCGGATAAGTAGTTGGTAGTGACTCCACACCTCACAGACCAAAGTTGCTGCTAGAACCTGAATATTAACAATCTCTTTAACTGGGAATAGCATACTCTTTCTCCAGTTAACATGAAGCTCCGAAACTGCTTCAAAGATGATTTGAATAAGCCATGGGTGTTCAAGTTGATTTGCTTTAGCATCACAGAAGACCAGTGTACCGTATGCATTGAGGAAATGAGTGGTCTCCATATTGTCAACCTCCCTATTAGAAGCTTTAATCCTTTCAGCCATCCTTTTCCTTTAGATAATGGTGCTAGTTGCTACATAAATTAGGCACTTTCTGGTGGATAAGGACTTGTATATAAACAACAGCAAAACAATAGATACATAGGGCTAAGAGCTTGGTCTCCCATAAAATTTATGATTTGTCTGTATTTATCTCCTCAAGAGGCAACAGAAAAACATTTAGGAATCTTGACCTGGGACTTTTACCTCATTAACAGATGGTTGAACCCTTCAGAATCCTAGACCCCAATGTTTTTGCCTCATGAACATTGAGTAAATCCCTTCATCACTGATCCACTGTAATTCTTGCACAGATGCTCTCTAACTTGTACGATTTGGCCGACTGAAATCTATTCCCCCCCCCCTCCTCCCACACCCCACACGTACAGCTAGAATGTCATGGTCCAGTGATACCTTGCTCCGTACACAAGTATTTGTGTAGGAATAACATTAGACTATTAGTTGTCATATCCCACATCAACTAACCTATCAAATCGGCTGCATATTAGCTATACATCAGTTAACTATTCCTCAAATCTAAATTAGTCAAGGTTGATATTTGTATCAGCTTATATCTATTCTGCTCAATTTAGGCGCTTGCCTGGTAGGCAGATCCCAACAAACTCAAAGTTCAGTTGGGCTAGTTTACCTTGGCCGATCAACCTACTAAAATTTCCTCCTTTATCTGGATTTAAAATTGACAAACACACATAGGTAGATTTTATCGCCAAATCCACCAGCAAAAAGATTCAAGAAATTGTCTGTTAGCATATATATTCTGTTGTATCTTGATGGATTAGGTTAATTGGAGTTATAATTTTTTCATTGGCTAGCAAAGTTGTTGCAGACACGTGACAAATGTGCGCTACTAGGTTCTATGCCGGATTAAGTCTGACTAAATTGGGTTCTCTACATACCAAACAACTAGAAACTTCGATGGGAGAAGAAGAAATAAGTTTGTTTTTGTTTAGACACAAATAATATGGAAAAGACAAGTGTTGAACATTTTTATGTCAATATGGTGCAGTTAGTGAATGACAATTCAAGAGTAATGACAATCAGCAACCATATATATACATACAAGTAAACTGTACACTTACGTTTTCTGTGTTCCACACCTCCACCAAACACTTCATAAATCTAAATGTATCATAAATTTAGGTGCTTGTGTGAGTCAAACACTTCGACATTCACCACTATCTGAAACTCTTACCTTATGTTAGTATAATATGATACACTACCTTGATTCAACCACTAAACAAGCCACCTCTACTAAACCTTACTTTTTTATCCGGGTCAAGACCAAGAAACTCACACAGGTAGAATATTCATCGCGAACTCCACCAGCAAAACGATTCAAGAAATTGTCCATCAGCAAACATACTGTTGTATCTTGAAGGCTTCGGCCAACTGAACCTGTTAACTTTTGTTCAAGTAACTATCTTCATCAAAAAAAAACTTTATGTAACTAACTATAAAGGGGGGAAACTAAAAATAACGAACTTCCTTGGTCAAAGAGATCCTTCAATTTGGCTAGTAAACCTATTATAGACATGTGTGACAAATGTATGTTAATAAGTTATGTGTCAGACAAAGTCAATCTAATTATATGAATTGAGCTTTCTGCTTCCTAAGTGACTAGAAACCAACAAAGTAGAAATTTGTTGGGCTGATGAAGTGGCTGTGGAGGTACAATGATGAAGATCAGGCTTTCTGGAGGGGAGTCATTCCGTGAAAGTACAGGCAGGCAAGCCCCTGGTGTACAAGTATGGTATCTAACATCTATGGTGTTGGGGTGTGGAAATCAATTAGAGCTTTATTGCCAAAGTTGGAATTAATTGTTTGTGTTTAAGTAGGCATGGTAGAAGGACTAGGTTTTGGAGGGAGGTTTGGGATGGTAGGCTATAAACACGGGTTTTTAGCTATTCTTCGGCTATTATTTACTACATTTAAATTGAGTTTGAGCTAATTTATGATCAATTTATACTCATTACGTGTGTTTTGTTGTGTAGGACATGTCCTCAAGATAACCAATGAGTTTGGAGCTAAAACAAGTGATTTGGAACTTCGAAGTTTGAGTAGATGTCCAAGAAAATTAATTAAGACCAAGTTTGGGGTTCAAGGAACTATTGGACGTGAATAAAGCAGTGTAATGACAAAGAGACTCGGAGCAAAAATGAATCAAATCGGAAGAAGTGGGAAAAGGAAATCAAACTGCCGGTGAGCATTTGGAAAGTCTCCAAGAAACTGGGAAATATTGCAATTAATACACCAAAGGTTGCATTTAATGCACCAAAGATTGCAGCCAAATATCATGTGAAGTGAAGGCATGGATAAAGAGAAGCAAAATCAGCCACTGCCTCCCTCCATGTTAGCTGCGCATTTGGAGCATCAGGTGCGCATCCGCGGAACGTGTTTACGGGACTGATTTTTTGTACTTCATTTAGAGCTTTTTTGCTCTTTTAGCCTTTGATAACACTGTTACATACACTACCTTTTCCTCTCTCTAGCCATCTGATTTTACATTAAAATACTAATTTTTCACAACCAAACAGGCATCAGCCTCATTTCGTCAAGGCATATGCTTATCAGTAAAGGTAAAAAGTTTGTTCTTCTTTTTACTTGTTTTTCCTTGTAGAATGGTCAGATCCATCTAAAGGACTCATAACCAAGGCATGTGCAATTCTAGACCATTGTAGACCGACTTAACAAGTCAGCACATTTCTTACTGTTAAAGTTGACTGACACAGCGTATCAGTATGTCAAGTTGTACTTGAAGGAGATTATCTGTTATTATTTAACCATGTATTATAATCCCCACATTATCATTCAAGTATAAATTGTTCACAAACCAAACAACCTCCAGTACGGATAAGCTCTTGCTCTATTCTGTTTAAGGTGGGGCATGCTTAAGTTCAATTTTTTAATTCTGGTTGGAAAGGAATTAATTTTATTTTCTTGTGTCGTTAAAAGTGAGAGTGCCTTAGTTAATCAAACAAATATCTAATGAACAATTGATAGACTGCCAAAGAATTCAATTTAAAAAACAACAGGAAGGCAACTGAAGTTCAATAACCAGCAAAATGGCAAGATTAACGACCATGCTACTTCAAAATATAATATAGAAAAAACTATTAGTTCATATAGAGAACGGTCAGATACCCAAGATTTTCGATGCCATTAATTGGCTCGAGAAGCTGCAGTTGATGTTGCTGTGTCTCCTGTTCTGTCGGAAATTGCTGCAATGCCTGCACATTACCACCATCAATTGGTGCTGCTGCAGTAGTTGGAGTCCCTTTCCCTTCCACTAACCGCCACATATACCATGCCCCTGCAGATCTATATGGCTTCCATTTGTCACATAATTGCTCCATCTGCGACGGTCTTGGCAGTTCCTCCAGTCCATACAGCAATTGCACACCTTTCCTGACCCCCAAGTCACTAACAGGCAAAACATCTGGTCTATGAAGTGAAAAGATCATGAACATGTGCACTGACCAAGAACCAATACCCTTCACCATTGAAAGCATGGTAAACAATGACCTATCATCCATCTTTACAAGAGTTTCATCCGACAAAATCCCACTTCTATACTTGTTTGCCAAGTCATGGAGATAACTAGCCTTCCGCCCTGAGATTCCTACTTGCTTGAGCTGTTGAGGAGAAAGGGAGAGGACAATGTCGGGGCAAACAGCGTCCTCTCCTCCACAAAGTGACACAAAGCGAGTGTAGATTGAGGTGCCTGCTTTATAAGCTAGTTGCTGATAAAGAATGCTCTTGCTAAGGGCTAAAAACGCAGAATGGTGCAACTCAAATTGAGGGGAAGGAAGTGTATCTATTAAGGAAACAAGAAGAGGGTCCACAGAACGGAGATGCTGCAGTGCATTGTCAATCTCTCCATCAGCTGATAAGGGTTTGATGATTTGGGGCAAAACCCTTGATGATTTCGGTGCACTCTTCCGACGATTCTTCGTTACGGTAATCGCTCCGCTGGTTGCAGTGGATGCTGATGGTACGGTGGTTTCCGGGGTTTTCCCATTGGAGGATGGGGTGGAAGAGAGTTTTCGGATTTTCTGTGGTCGAATTGGGATTTTGGAAGGGTTAGAGGGGTTTGGTGGAAGGTCAACTGGAGAGTTCGATACAAGGGTGGAATCAGAAATGGGTAGAGGTTGAGGTAGAGGTTGAGGTTGAGGTTGGGGTTGGGGTGGAGTTAGGGTCTGTTCACTCATGAGCGCTAAAAATGGCCACGAAAGATTCGCTATTATTTTCCGGCGGTTTGGTAGGAGGAATAATTGGAAGTTTCCGGTGGCAATCGACGGCGGCGGCCCGAAGAGTAGCTGAAGACGACAGTAAGCTGTGCGGTCTCGTAATATTGATTTTGAGGTGAAACAAAAATTACTCCGTATCAAAATGTCCCCTTATGGCAAATGCTTTTTAATTAAATAAAATAAAATCGTCTATCTTTCCATTTGTTGGACCTTTAATTGTTTTTTTAATTAAAAGTAACTTTTTCAAAAAAACGAAATTATAAATGTAATTTATAAAGTTTTGATTAAATCGTTAATATTAACTTATTAATCTATACGTGGATATTATTAGGACTAATTCATAAATAATCTAATCGAACTAAATTTATTCGTGTTGATAATTATTGGAACTGAATTTTTAAAAAAATACATATGGTATAGTGTGTTTTTGAATCTAAATTTTTAAATGATGTATCTACGGTATGATGCTTTAAATAAACTTATATTTTTTTTAATAGAAGTATTCAATGTAGCTGATATATGCATAATTTAGCATGTGTATCTCATGTATTTAATTTTTGTCTGATCCAGGCCTCTTATCACACGAATCAATCGTTAATATTAACTTATTAATCTATACGTGGATATTATTAGGACTAATTCATAAATAATCTAATCGAACTAAATTTATTTGTGTTGATAATTATTGGAACTGAATTTTTAAAAAAATACATATGGTATAGTGTGTTTTTGAATCTAAATTTTTAAATGATGTATCTACAGTATGATACTTTAAATAAACTTTTTTTTTTAATAGAAGTATCCAGTGTAGCTGATATATGCATAATTTAGCATGTGTATCTCATGTATTTAATCTTTGTCTGATTCAGGCCTCTTATCACATTATCGTGTGATTTCAACAATTGTTACTACCAATTATAATTATCATTAAGAAAAATTATTTAATCATCTTAACCAAGCTTCAGATATTTTTATCCCCTTTATAAATATCTATTCAATTATCAATTTATATTTTCAAAATATTTTCACATCATTTGGTACCTTTATTTTCGAATCGTTATCTTTCTAATGAATATAATAACTCAACATAATATTTCTTTCATGTTTTATGCAATTATAAAGTACATTATAAATTTCATATGAAACTTTTACGATTTAGTTCAAAACATCATCATGTGAAAGTACAGTTAAATTTTGAAAATTTAGTTTCGATAGTAAACATGACATTTTATTATGAATATGACATCTATTCTCAAAATCATATTCATAAATTTTTAATAAAACATAACATGAGGTATTAGTTTCACCTTTCAAAACATAATTCAATTTTTTTGTAAAGTATATCATGACATTGTTAAAATAATATGAGAATTATTACTCGCTTGTCTATATGAGATCTAATTTATATTTTAGATATTTTTATAAACACGAGTATTTTGTGACTTTAGAAAAATAAATTCATGAAATGATATATTTTATTTCTTTCTTAAACATGTTTCTTAATTCACTAAGCGATATCAACAAGCTCAATAACATATCCAACAAACTCAACAACATCATAATTGAACTCAAGAATATCCAACAAGCTCAATAACACCAACTATATACACGATCGAACTCATATCAACAAATACTCATTCAATTTCATAATAAACGAATTCAGTAGTGACTACAAGCTCAAGTTGCATGTATTTTTAACTGCTTGATATTATCATTATGACTATTAGAAATTATAAGTTCAAACACTCATTCATTGTTCAATTTTTTTTTATTTCTAGTCCTGGGTTCAAGAACGTTCATTTTAATATTTTTTGTAACTCCTTTAATATGTAATACTTTTTGTTTTATAGCACCTTCTAAATATTTATGATTCTTTAAGAATAAGGTGAAAAAAGTTACTTCTTTCTAATCCATTTACAAATTACGTTTTTTGAAGTATTTTTTAATGATTTTGAATATTTAAATAATTTTATATAGATTTAAATATCTTGATGATGGTAAACACTTGTGTTTAAAAAATGTGAATTGAAATATAGGAGAATTTGGATTGAGAGCTCCAAAATATTTAGACCAACTTTAGGATCAAAATGAGTTGTCTTGAACTAAAGCCTCATTTGTTTTCATTAAAATTAATATATTTGCATCTTGATACACGTCTAAATGATTAAGATATTGTCTCTAGATTTGAACACTGTGTTGGTGTATCTGCATTTTATTATTAAAATAAAATATTAAGTGCATATATTAGTGGGTATAAATTGTGGTAAAAGATGACTACTAGTTGTAACTCTCATGATCATTAGTTCTTGTAACTCTCATGGTCATTAGTTTCTTGTAACTCATATAACCATTAATTTCTTGTAACTTATATAACATTTATCCCATTCATCTACCCGCATTACTACCTCTCATTCTACCGGTTGATTATATGGAAGATTTCTTCACCTATAAATAGTAGTGTTTCTTCCTTTGTGAAGGGTATCTCAAAAAAAGATGAGAAGTGAGGAAAAATATTGTAGTGAGGTCACTGTAGTGAAAGAGAGAATTGAGACAAAGAAAATATTATAAGTCTTCAACTATATTCACTATATAAAAGAGAGTAATTATATGTTGAAGGAAGGTGTACTTATGTGGAGTTTTGGACTCTTCAACTGATCCGGAGTTGCATGAGTTGTACGACGTTGTTAGACCGTTGTATCCCAGAGGGGAGGGGACAAGTCAAGAGATATAATGTTGGATCGGTGTAGATTATGCCGCAGTTGGCTTGGATATCCTTAAAGAAAGCAAGATATCCGCTCCTCAGCCTGAATATATTGTTTATTCATTTTTGTCATTTTATTTTTCAACTCTAATTTATTGTATTTGTGGTATATTACACCAACACATTGAATGATTAAGATTGTTTGTTTATGAATAAGCAAAAGGGTAGCCTTTTAGTTTTTGTTCTTAGGGTGTACCATATCCCAACATGCGATCAACCATCATGTGCCAAGAATATACAGGAATTGAAAGGAAAAAAATGATTTATGTAATCTTATTTCATAAAACTAGCCCAAACCTTGTATTATCGAATAAGCACACACGAGACTACTAATTTTATAAACAAAATCTAAAATTGCAAGCAAAACTTTAAAGTTCTTGAGAAGCAAACAGTAATACCAAGAATATTTTGAATATACAAATTAGTAAACAAAGTACTTATAAAAAGTTTTGAAAACTCACCTATTCAAGAGGGAAAAATTTCAACACCCGTTTGAAAGAGAAAGGCAGATGCGGATAACGGAGAGAGAGAGAGAGAGGGAGAAAGGGGCAACACATATAGAGAGAGAAATAACAATGTATGTTGATAATGGAGAGGGGGAGAGAGGGGCAACATATATATAGAGAGAGAAAAAATATATATAACGATGTTTGTGCTTTACGGGAAAATAAAATAGTGTTATAAAAAAAGTCTGGGTAGAAATAAGACTCTTGCATAGATCTAACCGAATCATGTTCTTTCAGATCAATTAAGTGATTTTTTTTTAAAAACAAACATACTTAATGGCCCAATGTCTGAACCATTCAGATTCAGACCTTCGATAAGTGCAAGCAGAATGAGGCCTAACATTTAAAGGATAAAAATAATTGGTATATATGTCACAAGATAATCTTTATCATGTTGTCAAAAAGCTAATTTCCAAGGTATTGTGTGCTAGCTTGTTTGAAATTTTAATTCGTTGCGTGATTTTAAACTTGTTCTTCCGTGGACCTAAAACTTTTCATGATGACTTTCATGTTTGTTTTTTTAATTATGTCAAAATCATTAATATATATTTTGTGTCGATCATATAGACCTTAAATTTATCTTCTTCTTTTTTTAAGTTTGATTCTATTATGAAACTTTTTACGAAGATTTATAAAAGTAATGCTCAAGTATGTTAACAACGATTTTTTATTTATCATTTATTCATCCCTAATAGATTACATATAAGAAGAAAAATAATTTTTACTTTATTTTTATGGGAGTGCCAATTGAGGAAAATGCATTTTGAGAAATGGTGAATCTTTACTTAGCAAAATTAAATAGGGTATTAAATTTAGAGATTTAAACTTTTTAACTAAACGTTAGTAATTAATATTAGGGAAAAGAGTTCGAAATATATCCGAACTTTGACCGAAATTGTTGTAACAATCCCAAATTTTGGGCAGGACCTATTACCCCTTGCACTATTTAATTATATATTTTAAGGTATATATGTACCCACGTGGACAAGTCACTATTTAAAGAGCAACTTTCACATATAGCAAACACAAAATTCATATTTGTATGTTATAGCAAAGTTTGCATAATTGCGCTCCATAGCAAACATATATATGTATAATTCGCTATACATATACAAAAAAAACAATTGTATAATCTGCTTTGGTTTACATATACAAAAAGATCAATTGTATAAAGTAAGAGAGGCGAGTGAGCGAGCGAGATCTAGGAGAGTGGCGAGCGAGATCTGGGAGAGGGGA
>NW_006239014.1:1427672-1435218 GCF_000226075.1 Solanum tuberosum | reverse complement strand
TTGGGCAGGGGAATATTTGTATTGTATAATTATAAGTGTATAGGACGAAGATATATGTATTTGCATGTGTATATACAATTTTCTCTCGCTTTATACAAACACAAACACACTTTATACACTTGCGTTTGTATAAAAAATGAGAGAGGCAAGGGAGAGAACGAGAGTGGTGAGCGAGATTCACCAGGAGAGAGATGAAATAGCAACAGTTTGCTATGAGGTACAATTAAATCAAACTATATTTATAGCATTTAATTTGAATTAATAGTTTGCTATTATATACAATTTTCCCCTATTTAAATGAGAATATATTTAAACTTGCACATAAATCGCATTCATTGAATGCATTTTATGTCTTTCTCTCTCAGCTCAAATAATGTTGAGTATAAAATAAAAAAATAATTATTTTTTCTCGATATGATACAAGTAATAAATAAAAGAAATAAATGTATTTTATAAATAATTGACAAATAAAATTAAATAGAAAGGATAATAATGTAATTTCAACAATAAATGAGAAGAGATTAAAACTTACACATAAATTGCATTCGTTAAATGCGTTTTATGCCTCTCTCTCTCAGCTCAATTAATGTTGTGTATAAAATGAAAAAAATAATTATTTTTTCTCTATATGATACAAGTAATAAATCAAATAAATAAATAAAATTTTAAATATTGGACAAATAAAATTAATGGGGTGGGGTAATAACGTAATTTCAACAATAAATGAGAAGAGATTAAAACTTACACATAAATTGCATTCGTTAAATGCGTTTTATGCCTCTCTCTCTCAGCTCAATTAATGTTGTGTATAAAATGAAAAAAATAATTATTTTTTCTCTATATGATACAAGTAATAAATCAAATAAATAAATAAAATTTTAAATATTGGACAAATAAAATTAATGGGGTGGGGTAATAACGTAATTTCAACAATAAATGAGAAGAGACTGAAACTTACACATAAATTGCATTCGTTGAATGCGTTTTATGCCTTTCTGTCTCACCTCAATTAATGTTTAGTATAAAATGAAAAGATAATAATATTTTCTCGATATGATAAAAGTAATAAATATATTTTAAAAATATTGGACAAATAAAATTAAAATTGAAGGGGTAATAACGTAATTTCAACAACAAATGAGAAGAGACTGAAACTTACACATAAAATGCACTCGTTGAATGCGATTTATGCCTTTCTTTCTCAGCTCAATTAATGTTGAGTATAAAATGAAATATAATAATATTTTCTCAATATGATAAAAGTAATAAATAAAAGAAATAAGTATATCTTAAAAATATTGGACAAATAAAATTAAATGGAAGGGGTAATAACGTAATTTCAAAAATTAATGAGAAGAGACTGAAACTTACACATAAATCGCATTCGCTGAATGCGTTTTATGCCTTTCTTTCTCAGCTCAATTAATGTTGAGTATAAAATGAAAAAATAATTCTATTTTCTCGATATGATGAAAGTAATAAATCAAAGAAATAAATGTACTTTAAAAATATTGGACAAATAAAATTAATCAGAAGAGGTAATAACGTAATTTCAATAGTAAATGAGAAGAGACTGAAACTTACACATAAATCGCATTCGTTGAATGCGTTTATGTCATTTTGTCTCAACTCAATTTATATTTATATAAAATAAAAAAATAATTATCTTTTCTCGATATAATAAAAGTAACAAATAAAAGAAATAAATATATTTTAAAAACATTGGACAAATAAAATTAAAGTGGAAGGGCTAATAACGTAATTTCAACAATAAATGAGAAACACAGAATTTTACTAATAAATCGCATTCGTTGAATGCATTTTATGCCTTATATTCTCAGCTCTTTTTATTTAGGTATCTGAAAAAAGTTTTTTCAAGTTTTCTACGACGTGACTTTTTTAAAAAGATAAAATATTTATCTTTTCTTGATATTATAAATAAAATAAATAAATATATTTTAAAAATAGTTGACAAATAAAATTAAACAGAAGGGGCAATATAGTAATTTCAACAATAAATAAGAAGACACAAAATTTTACGCATCAATCGCATTCGTTAAATGCATTATATGCCTTATATTCTCAGCTCTTTCTATTTAGGTATGTGAGAAGAGTTTTTTCAAGTTTTTAACGACATGACGTTTTTTTAAAAGATAAAATATTTATCCTTTCTTGATATTATAAAAGTAATAAATAAATTTAAAAACAGAGGACAAATAAAATTAATTGGAAGGGGTAATATAACAATTTCAACAATAAAAAAGAAGACACAAAATTTTACTCATAAATCGCATTCGCTGAATGCGTTTTATACCTTATATTCTCAGCTCTTTCTATTTATGTATCTAAGAAGTGTTTTTTTAAGTTTTCAATGACATGACCTTTTTTTAAAAGATAAAATATTTATCTTTCAACGATATTATAAAAGTAAGAAATGAAATAAATAAATATATTTTAAAAATAGTGGACAAATAAAATTAAACGATAGGGGTAATATAGTAATTTCAACAACAAATAAGAAAACACATAATTTTACTCATAAATCGCATTCGCTGAATGCGTTTAAAGCCTTATATTCTCAGGTCTCCCATTTATGTATTTGAGAAGGTTTTTTCAAATTTTCAACGACATGACGTTTTTTAAAAGATAAAATATTTATCTTTTTTTGATATTATCAAAGTAATAAATGAAATTAAAAAAAAATAAAAAAAATAATGGGCAAATAAAATTTAACGAAAGGGATAATATAGTAATTTCAACAATAAATAAGAAGACACAGAATTTTACACATACATCGCATGTATGCCTATATTCTCATCTCTTACTATTTAGGTATCTGAGATGTGTTTTTTCAAGTTTTCAACGACATGACGTTTTTTTCAAAGATAAAATATTTATCTTTTCATGATATTATAAAAGTAAGAAATGAAATAGATAAATATATTTTAAAAATAGTAGACAAATAAAATTAAACGATAGGAGTAATATAGTAATTTCAACAATAAATAGGAAGACACATAATTTTACTCATAAATCGCATTCGCTTAATGCGTTTTATGCCTTTGTCACGACCCAGATCGCCGTGATTGGCACCCACACTAACACTTTGGTGAGAGAACCACTACCATAACCCGACTAAGCAACTTAAAGAAACTAAACCATTTATAAGTACCGAGTTCCCATAAACTCAGAAGGTTTAACAAAAACAACCAAGCATAAACCTCGCAGAAATTCAACCCATAGACCTGAAAGTCATTTTACCAAAACTCTACTAATCAACAAGTCTAACAAAAAGGAGATGTAACCCCGAAAACTAAATATAAGTAAAAGTTTTAATATAGTCTGAGTCCGAAAAGAATGGACTAAACTAATGATGGATCCATGACAGCCTGAAAGAACTGGCTCACCCTCGAATCCGGTCTCGATCAATGATCTCCTAGCTGGGGTAAGATGCACTGTACTCAACAAAGAAAGAGCAAGTGCAGTATTAGTACACAAAACAACGGTACTGGTAGGATCACGTGGCTACTCGAGTAAGAGAAATATAAGCAAGTAATTACTACACAGTAAACACACATATACATTATGCATATTTCAATTATCATTTTAGGAGCAATGTGCAATTCCACAGT
This sequence comes from Solanum tuberosum, assembly GCF_000226075.1. NCBI lineage: Eukaryota > Viridiplantae > Streptophyta > Magnoliopsida > Solanales > Solanaceae > Solanum > Solanum tuberosum. The sequence continues at coordinate 1,431,586 of NW_006239014.1, read as the reverse complement.
ATTAATAACAAGTAGATATGACAGTTACAATGGTCCTTTCATGGAACCCATACCCAAACTGTTAGTGTGTCGGAATGTGACACCCGATCCAATATATATGTGTCGGAACATGACACCTGGTCCAATATATGTGTCGGAACGTGACACACGCTCTAATATATGTGTCGGAACGTGACACCTGGTCCAGTCAACACAACCACAGTCACCATCACACCCATAATGAACAATTTACATAGTTGTCACACAGTCAAGTAACAGGTTCATGGCATGTAATTGTTCATACTTAGTCATTTCATTAGATTTGATTCATGTTTCCCTATTCACATGCATGCATACAATGGAGCAATTAACAAGCATATATAACACAACAAGAAGTCGAACCATCACCTACCTCGAAACCAAGCCTTAACACTCCTAAGACACTTGAGCCTTCCCTTTCCAGAGTTTTTCAGCTTGTTCTTGGTCTAAAACAAGTAATTAATGCAAGGATCAATAAACAAGGCCTAATATACCCATATTAAAACAAAATATCAACCCAAGGCCAAACCCATGATCCTAATGCTCAACTAGGGTTTTTCCCACCATTAACTTCAGGCCAAAACCCTCCCCCAACGATAATTAACAAGGATTCTAAGTTCTAAGAATCGAAATACGGATTAGGGGAGTAATTAACTTACCTTTGGCGCGATAATTCATGGAAGTTTGATGAGAAACTGCCCTAGGTCATCCCTTAGCTCTTAAGAACGAGGTTTTGCAAAAAATAACGTTTTTGGGGTTTTCCCCGGTTTAAGTCACGACTGACCCGCCACAGCGGCGGCTTACACAGAAATAGAAACTCAGAATTTGAGTTCCAAGCTCCCGTTTCGCAACACACCCTCAAACCTTGACGTTCTAAAACTACTATTTCACGCCAAGATCAGTTTTAGGAGTTTTACTCGCCCGAATTCGATTCCGTAAAGCTGTACATGCTACTTAACGTCTTGTCTATCCACTCACGTGATCAAACTCATAATTAAATGTAACGACCTATTTCCACCGTTATAGAAATGCCAATGGGGGGAATTTGGGGTCAAAAAACTTTTTTGTAGTATTTGGATTTTCCCAACTTTGTCCAGATTTGGATTCATTGAGGTGTAGGGAAATTTGGTAACAATAGGGTGAATTATTTATGATTTTGATTACATAAGTAGTTAGATAACTCGTTAAAGAATTCGTACGACTTTACGGAATTGAATTCGGGTGAGTAGAACTCCCAGAATCGATCTGAGCGTAAAAGGTATTTTCTGAGCATCGTGGGTTAGAGGTGTGTTGTGAAATGAGAATTTTTGAATTCTTTAATTAGCTCTCTGTCTCGCGTAACCCGCTCTGGCGGGGCTGCTACAGCGGGGTGACGGCCGCTGTGACGGGCTCGACGCGAATTAAAGTCGTTAATAAATCCCTAAACGACCTCATTATGCACTTTTCGAATTTCAGAGCTAAGGAACGAACCCCAGGCGATTCCTACTAATTTTTCATCATTCTTGAGGCTAAAAGTAAGCTTTTCACTCCCCGAATCCATTTTTCGATCTGTAGAACATGATAGAATGGGTGAATATTGATAAGAGAGGGTTTTATTATAGATTCTATGGTGGAAACAACCCTAAATTGGATAATTGGGATCGTGGGTATGATCTAGGATTCATATAATTGTTAGTGATTTGGGTAATTAGTGATTGTTTATTGATTCCCATATTATATTGATTATTTGTAGACCAAGAACAAGCGGAACGAATTTGGAAAGGGAAGGATCAAGTTTCTTAGGGTTTCAAGCTTGTTTCGAGGTAGGTGATGGTTGTGATTCTATGATTGTGTGATGTATGCTTTCTCTTGCTTCAATATGATACTTGTATATGTATGAATGTTGCAATATTGATCACACTTGTTGTAAATGAGATAGATGAATGATGATTGCCATGAAATCATGACTTAAATGTATGATCTTGATGATATACTTGTGATTGTGATTGTGGTGTGTTGAATGGATCGGTTGCCACGTTTTGATATAACTAACTTGGATCGGTTGCCACGTTCTAGCATAACTAACATGAATTGGTTGCCACGCTTTGGCATAACTATGGGATCGGTTGCCACATTTCGACATAATTATGGGATCGGATATCACATTTTGGTATGCTAACTGTTTGGGTTTGGGTTACATGAGAGGATCAATGATTTGATATAAATGTGAAGTTGTTTGTTGTTCGTAATGTTGATGATATTGTATATGTTGATATATATGCATGTGATTATAATGTTGTCTTGACTTGCTTATGTTGCACTTAGTGGGATTAGTCACGTGATCCTACCAGTACACTGTGGTTGTGTACTAAGGTCTAAGGTCTGGCTACCATCAACTGAAAATTAGGCCGGAGAATGTGCCCAAGACGGCGTTTAGAACCCGCTATGGGCACTATGAGTTTTTGGTTATGTCTTTTGGTTTAACTAATGCGCCTGTAGCTTTTATGAGTTTAATGAATGGGGTGTTCAAGTCATTTCTTGACTCATTTGTCATAGTCTTTATTGATGATATTTTGGTCTATTCGAAAAGTGAGGAAGAGCATGCCGACCATTTGCGTATTGTTCTGAGTGTTTTTGAGAAACAAAAGTTGTATGCTAAATTTTCTAAGTGTGAATTTTGGTTGAAATCGGTTGCATTTTTGGGGCATGTAGTCTCAAAAGAAGGGGTAATGGTAGATCCTCAAAAGATTGAGGCGGTTAAGAATTGGGTTTGGCCTAGCTCTGTGACAGAAGTTAGGAGTTTTGTGGGGCTCGCTAGCTACTATTGTCGATTTGTGAGTGACTGAAGTTAGGAGTTTTGTGGGGCTCGCTAGCTACTATTGTCGATTTGTGAAGAACTTTGTTTCTATTGCCACTCACTTGACTAATTTGACCAAATAGGAGATACCATTTTAATGGACTGAAAAACATGAGGAGAGCTTCCAAAAGCTCAAGACTCTCTTGACCACCGCGCCGATTCTAGCATTACCGATTGAAGGTAAATATTTTATTATTTATTGTGATGCTTCTCATTCTGGGTTGGGTGTTGTGTTGATGCAGGATAAGAATGTTATAACTTATGCCTCACGTCAATTGAAGGTGCATGAAAGGAATTATCCAACCCATGATTTAGAATTGGCAGCAGTAGTGTTTGCTCTTAAGATATGGCAGCATTACCTTTATGATGTTAAGTATGAAGTGTTTACTGATCATCGTAGTTTACAACATGTGTTCACTCAAAAGGATCTGAATTTGAGACAACGAAGGTGGATGGAGTTACTTAAGGATTATGATGTAACCATTCAATACCATCCGAGCAAGGCTAATGTGGTGGCAGACGCTTTGAGTCGAAAAGCGGTGAGTATGGGTAGTTTAGCTTGCTTGAGTGTATCCAAGCGACCTTTAGCTAAGGAAATTCAAACCTTAGAATCGAAGTTCATGCAGTTCGGCATCTCAGAAAGAGGTGGGATGCTAGCTAGTATTGAGGTAAGGGCCACTTTTATTGAAGAGATCTAGGCCAAACAATTTGAGGATGAGAATTTGGAGGAGCTTAGGAAGAAGACTGTGAATGGTAAGGCACAAGAGACCACTCTTGATGCAAATGGTGTACTCAATTTTAAAGGGAGAATCTGTGTTCCTAGAGTAGATGGCTTGATTGAGAAATTGTTGGCGAAGTTTCATGGTTCGCGATATTCTATTCATCTGGGTGTAGCCAAGATGTATCGATATTTGAAGTGAATTTATTAGTGGTCGGGCATGAAAAAAGACATAGCGGAGTTTGTAGCAAAGTGGCAAAATTGTCAACAAGTGAAGCATGAACATCAAAGGCCTGCAGGTTTACTTCAAAGAATGTCAATTTCGGGATGGAAATGGGATAT
>NW_006239014.1:1424063-1427625 GCF_000226075.1 Solanum tuberosum | reverse complement strand
CGGAGTTTGTGGCTAAGTGTCAAAATTGTCAACAAGTGAAATATGAACATCAAAGGCCTGTAGGTTTGTTTCAAAAAATGCCAATTCCGAAATGGAAGTGGGAAATAATAGCCATGGATTTTGTGGTTGGTCTTCCCAGGACTTTAGGGAAGTTTGATTCCATTTGGGTAGTGGTTGATAAATTGACTAAATCAACCCATTTCATTCCGGTAACAATAGATTATAATGCTGAACAATTGGCTAAGGTTTATGTGAAAGAGATAGTGAGGTTGTATGGGGTGCCCCTCTCTATCATCTCAAACCATGGTACCCAATTCACATCTAAGTTTTGGAGGAAATTGCATGATGAATTGGGCACACAACTCAGTTTAGTACAACCTTCCATCCACAGATAGACGGACAGTCAGAGAGGACTATTCAAGTGTTAGAAGACATGTTGAGGGCATGTGTGCTTGATTTTGGAGGACATTGGGATAAATTCATATTGTTGTGTGAGTTCTCCTATAATAATATATAACACTCCAACATTGATATGGCACCATTTGAGACACTCCATGGGAGGGGATGTAGGTTAGCCATAGGATGGTTTGAGGCTGGAGATGTGAAACCATTGGAGGTTGATTTAGTGAAGGATGCTCAAGATAAGGTGAGGAGTATTCAAGCTAAGCTTTTAGTAGCCCAGAGTAGACCGAAGAAGTATGCGGATCATAAGGTAAGAGACCTGACGTTTCAAACTAGTGAGAATGTTCTTAAGGTATCACCCATGAAAGGGGTGATGATATTTGGTAATAAAGGTAAGTTAAGTGCTAGATACATTGGTCCCTTTGAGGTTCTTGAATGTGTGGGACCGATAGCGTATAGATTGGCTTTACCTCCTAATTTATCGGCAGTTCATCTGGTATTTCATGTGTCTATGTTGAAGAGAAATCATGGTGACGGAGAATATATCATAAAGTGAGACTCAATTGTGTTAGACAAGGACCTCTAATATGAGGAGGAACCGATTGCAATTCTTGATCGTGATGTGCGTAAGTTGAGGACCAAGGAGATTAAGTCCGTGAAAGTTCAATGGAAGCATCGTCCAGTTGAGGAAGCTACTTGGGAAACCGAGAGGGACATGCGAGAAAAGTATCCTCAATTGTACATCAATTCAGGTACTACTTCATTCCTTCCTTAGCCTATTTTCCTAAGTTTTGTTACTTAGGGACAAGTGATGGGTAAATTGGTATCTATTGTAACGACCTGTTCCCGTCGTTATACCAATGCCAATGGGGGGAAATTTGGGGCCAAAAAACTTTTTCGTAGTATTTGGATTTTCCCAACCTTGTTTAGATTTGGACGCATTCGGAGTTATCGAGATGTAGGGAAATCTGGTAACAAGCGGGTGAATCATATATTATTTTTATTACATAAGTAGTTAGATAACTCATTAAAGAATCCGTACGACTTTACGGAATTGAATTTGGGTGAGTAGAACTCCCGAAATCGATCTTAGCGTAAAAGGTATTTTCTGAGCGTCGTGGGTTAGAGGTGTGTTGTGAAATGGGAATTTTGGAATTCTTTAATTAGCTCTCTGTCTCGCGTAATTCGCTTTGGTGCTGGGTTTTACCGTTCTGGCAGGGCCGCTACAGCGGAGTGACGGCCGCTGTGGCGGGCTCAACGCGAATTAAAGTCGTTAATAAACCCTTAAACGACCTCATTATGCACTTTTTGATTTTTTGAGCTAAGGACGAACTCCAAGTGATTCCTACTTATTTTTCACCATTCTTGAGGCTAAAGGTAAGCTTTTCACTCCTCAAATCCATTTTTCGATCTGTAGAACGTAATAGAATGGGTGAATATTGATGGGAGAGGGTTTGTTATTGATTCTATGGTGGAAACAATCATAAATTGGATAATTGGGATCATGGGTATTATCTAGGGTTCATAGAATTGTTAGTGATTCGGGTAATTAGTGATTGTTTATTGATTCTCTTGTTTGTAAACCAAGAACAAGCGAAACGAATCCGGAAAGGGAATGATCAAGTTTCTTAGGGTTTCAAGCTTGTTTCGAGGTAGGTGATGGTTGTGATTCTATGATTGTGTGATGTATGTTTGCTTTTGCTTTATTATAATACTTGTATATGTATAAATGTTGCAATGTTGATCACACTTGTTGTAAATGGGATAGATAAATGATGATTGCCATGAAATCATGTCTTAAATGTATGATCTTGATGATATACTTGTGATTGTGATTGTGGTGTGTTGAATGGATCGGTTGTCACGTTCCGACATAACTAACTTGGATCGGTTGCCACATTTCGGCATAACTAACATGGATCGGTTGCCACATTCTGGCATAACTATGGGATCGGTTTCCACGTTTCGACATGATTATGGGATCAGATACCACGTTTTGGTATGCTAACTGTTTGGGTTTGGCTTCCATGAGAGATCCAATGATTTGATATAAATGTGAAGTTGTTCGTTGTTCGTAATGTTGATGATATTGTATATGTTGATATATATGCATGTGATTATATTGTTGTCTTGACTTGCTTATGTTGCACTTAGTGGGATAGCCGCGTGATCTTACCAGTACACTGTGGTTGTGTACTGATACTACATTTGCTCTTATTTTTGTTGAGTACAGGGTATCTTTAAGCGGCTACTGACAGACCTCGCTTAAGAGATCAGTGATCGTTCGAATTCAAGGGTGAGCCAATTCTTCCGGGCTGCCATGAGTTCTCTTTCGTCTATGTCCACCATTTTCGGACTTAGAAATTTGTTTTAGTTAGTTCTTTAGTATGGGGTTGTATCCCTTTTTGTTTAGACTTGGTTCATTGTTAGATGTTTTGGTACATTGACTTTCAGGTTATAGGTTATTTCTTCCGCATTGTTAGTTCGTTGTTAGACTTTTGTTGGAGTTTATGAGAACTCCTTATTTATTTCCTTAGTATTTAACTTGCTTCCGTAACTTAAATGACTTAGTTTTGGTTTAGTTGCTTGGTTTGAGTTGTAGTAGTGGTTCTCCCACCGGAGAGTTAGTGTAGGTGCCAATCACGACGGTCTGGATTGTGACATTAAATCCTCCATCCATTACCAGATTTACCTAGACCTTACCTGACTTAGATTTCATCCAAGTCTGGCTTAGGTGGGACATTTCTAAGTTACTACTCAAAAGTTTTCGGGCCCAAATTCCTTCCCCATTGGCTTTTCCATAACGACGGTAATAGGTCATTACAATAGATACCAATTTACCCATCACTCGTCCCTGAGTGATAAACTAGGAGAACTGAGCTAAGGCAAGATGTCACGACCCGGGAGCACCCCCTAGTCGTAACCGGCGTACTCGACCTCGAAGAGGTCTAATACAAGCCTTTTAGTATTCATTCATCGCATAGACGCTAAAAACCAAGGAATTAAAAACTTTCTTTACAAAAAAGACATTTAAATAAATAAAAAAAGCAAGCGGAAGACTTTCTAGACTTTATACATGATGTCTCAAAACCATCTAATACTTTAGAGTACAAAATTCGGGACTAATCCCGTACACAACTTAAACAATACTAAAAAGACA
>NW_006239014.1:1400881-1422376 GCF_000226075.1 Solanum tuberosum | reverse complement strand
CATATAGCTTCATATAGGACTTTACATATAGCCTCATATGTGTATAATAATACAACAATATAATAACATTCAACTATACAAGCTAAGCTAAGCATAAGCCCCTAATCAACATGAAGACCAATTCACAATTTTGCCCATTCAAGGCTAACATCCCACATCCTTCAATTCAATAACAATTCTTAACAATTCAACATAGATAAATACATATATGAACAGTCCACAACAATCTACACAATAATCGTCCATCAGTTACACAAAATCAATACACCCACTTTAGGCCAAATTTAGAGAATTTGAGAAGACATGGGTTCATGGGGATTTCTTTCTAAAAACCATTAATAATTATTAATAACCATATAAATCATCATTTAAAATCTTTTTATGCAAGAACCCATGCTAGAATCGAAATAGGTTTTTGTGTGTATTTGAAAAACCTTGAAAACCTTTTGATTGGGCTCCTTGAAAGAAAGACTAATCAAGGATAAAGGATCCCCATACCTCTAAGTTAAAAACCCACGAAAATTGAATAAGAAGCACTCAAAATCTTCAACCCTAGCTCCAACTCCTCTTCTTCCTTGAGTTAGAGAGAAATATAGAGAGAAAGACTTTGGAAATTCTAATTTGAAGAATATAGTTATAGCCCTCAATTAAATGATCTAATATACCTAAAATAATAAAAACAACTTAAAATAAATGCCCAAACATTTAATTAGCCAAGGGGGAAATTTACCAACCCTTTATACAAGTTTATCAACTACTAACACGCATGTGAAGCTCTAATTATCCCATTTCATTTTGAGGGTCATTACACAAGAGTAGAGTAGTACTTGAATCGTCGAATAACTAGGGATACTTGTCCGCATGTCCTTCTCGATTTTCCAAGTAGCTTTGTCAACCGGACGATACTTCCATTTAACTTTCACAGACTTTATCTCCTTGGTCCTCAGCTTCTGGACATCACGATCAAGAATTTCAACCGGTTCCTCCTTGTTGACACCCAATTTTGACCCTCGCCGATAGGAATAAATTCACGAGCTTCTTAATTCCCAAACGATTTAGAATAATTAGTTTTATAAAATTCAAATACTTTTCAAAGTCATTTTAAGTGATCTTAGGCGATTTTCATAATTTATAAATAATAAATATATTTCATATAATTATATATGTAATTAGTATATCTTATGAATATTCAAAAATTATCTCAAAAAAAATTTAGTTTTACTTAATACTTTATTAAATTAATTTGTCTAAATTAGTAGTTTATATTTTGAGTCTTTAGTTTACAATCGAGTTAATTATTATATTTTGTTGAGATTGAGAAGCTCGTTAATTAATTATATTAACTCATCTTATTTAATTACTAGCTGAATTAACTAAAAGAATTCAATTTGGCTAGATTGTTAATTCATCTACCTAACCCTTTATTGCAATTTTAGACATTTATTCCCCCACCTTAACTCAAATTTGAGACCAAATTTGGCCCAATTTCCAATCTTCTCGTTCCAACCCATCTTTAGCCCAAAAGCTGGCCCAATTCTATACCAAAGACCCACCCAACAATACAACATACATCAGCAGTAGCATACAATCCATACATTATATTCAACAACAATATAATAATACAGAAGTACCGAATGACCCCTGTACGTTTGGTCTTCTTCTTCCGTTATCGTCCAGCAAAATCCAGAACAATCCAGCACACCCAAATAACTCCAGACCCGGCCCATTTCCTTAATCCAAAAAGAAACCCAGCTTCACAACAATACACTGCAGCGAACACGACCCCAACGATAGCAACAAAGGCGAGAAACAGTACATCAGTCCAAGACATACGCTGCGAATTTTTATTTCTTCTCTAATGTCTCTATCCGCATTTAATATCGTAACAGCAAAAGGGAGCACGCATTTCTTCCCTTTCCTTTTCCGGAATAGGTTGAAATTGCAAGAAAAAGGTGTTTCCCTAAATTGGTGAAAGGATTTTGGGAATTTGAATTTTGAATTGGTCCTTGTTGCTATCTGAATTTCAGCCTCTTCCCTCTTAAACTCGAAACCCTAATGATTCCCTTCTATATATACTTGCTTTTGTTCACTGCAATAGGAGGGGATTTTTCAAGTTGGAAATTTTTGGTGTTAGAGAAAATAAAAAGAGAGAAAAGTATTGGGAAAAATATAGAGGAACCGGCTAACCTTTAAGACAAAATATACACCAAAATTTCCAGCTATACTATTACTTAGGACTTCTTAGAATCCAGATTTTGGTTTAAGTCCTTGCTCTCATTGTTCCTTGCTGCTTATTAGAATTCTAGGAATCCTCAGAGTCCTGTTCTTGGTGGGGAAGCATCCTTTCGAGCTCGTGGTTCCCGTTCGCTGCCCGGAAAGAGGTGAACTCTCTTCTTTATTTTGGTTTCATCTGATTCTTGGCAGTTTTCATGTCTCTGCTTAAGTATTCTTATTAGTGTGTTAGTTTCCAACATCTAAATCGGTTGTGATGGTCGTCTCTGTTAGTTTACATTATGTTTTCTTGTAGATTTCCAAGATACTTGGGATTAAATTCTATTATGATGTGTTTTTCTTGTTCAAGTTTGGTTCTCTTTCATTTTGAATGTAAGCGATTTTATGCTCTAGCTCAATAATATGCTCTTTGCACAACTCGAATATATGTGACCTTGTCTTTTGATGAGTCTGTCCTCTGTTGTTTTCACCGCCTGCTTTCGAAAATAATATTCATAATTATTGGATAGTAATTCCAGATCATCGCCTCTCCATTGTATAAAATGCACTCGCTTTTGTCATGAATTGTTTTACTTACAAAAATGCTAAGTTACTCAAGTTTTGATATCTAGTTTTTGGTTGAAATGATTTGGCTAGCATCTAATTTGATTGGAAATATTTTCATACAACTTTGTTAAGTCTTAAATTGTAGGAATCAATTGGACCAATTTTGTTGCAATATTTTCTTTTATTTGGTTGTGATTATAATCTTTTAAACTCCACTCCTTGTGAATGACCCTTGTCTATGCTAATTTTGCCTTTGTTTTGTTTAGTTGTTTTAGTTGAATTTCATTTGCATATATTCCGGTTGAATTCAATAATGATGCATCAATGTTTGTTGTAATGCATGTGATCGTTGGTGGAGTCTCATTTGGACTCAAATACTTCCTCATTTGCATTCCGACTGGGCCACGAAGGCCTAATAGCATTATTTCCCGAGTCAACCTCGCTTATACACAGTTTGGAAGCTGAAATAGGGCTCTTGGAAGCCAAAAACGTAGGTTAAAGCAGTACAGGTGGTTGGAAACTGAATTTTCAGAGCCCAAAAAGCCCAAAAGAGGGCAGTATACATGATGTATACAAGTGCATACATAAGTATACATAGAAAGAACAGCGATATACAGGTCTGGAATGACGATACAGGTGCTGGAAATTTGAAGTGTGCTGTCTACATCTGATATACAGCCCGATATACACAAAAATGGATCGAAACACGGCCTATATACATCGATATACACCTTTTGTATACACAGGTCTTTGGGGCGAAAATGGACCTAAAGTCCAATAGATTTGGCCCAAATTTGGGCATCCTCTTGTTATTGCCATTATTTATTTGATTATATTAACTCTCTAACCCTTTTATGTGACTTGATTTAACTTAATTAAATTCCCAAAGATAGTCATTTCACTTCTTCTTCTTTTTGTTTTATATACTCAAAATTAAAACGTTTATGTTTTTTTTACTTAGCTTTAATTTATTTATTCGCCTTGTCATTTATGTTATTTCCTCCTTAGAATAACCCCTTTTTAATCCTACCCCCTTTAGGATAATTATAATAATAATAATAATAGAATTTTTTATATTTATGTTCCATACTTAGTTTTTATTTTATTAGTCCCGTCAACACTTGAGGTTTACCCTTTAAAAGTTTTCCTTTAGTTATTCCCCTTAATAATAGTACTAATAATAAATAAATAAATAAAAAGTGAATTTCTTTTTTACTTAGTTAATGTTTTCTCAAAAAATTAGTCAAAGTCATTTTTAGTCAAATCGCCGGTCAACCGAGTTAGCGGACATTCCGATGGCCTAACATCTTCTCGGAATGTACATTGAATTCTAACCCTTTTTCAATAGACTTTATTTGTTTGAGTCTTTTGAAAAACCTTTTTCTTTTTTTCTTGATTTTTACTAAAAATTAAGCGGCAACTCTGTTTCTTTTTTTGGAAAATCGATGTCTCTTCAAACTATAAGTTTAATCGATTTTTTGAAACTTAGTCATTTTTCTTTATATTTATATTTTCGAGTAAAACACTCCTCATACTGAAGGTCTTTGTCTAATAAAACTAAGTCCCACTTTATGATGTGATCTCCGTCCATATGATACTTCTTCATTATTGACACATGGAACACTGGATGGACTCAAGATAGGCTAGGCGGTAAATCCAACTTAAAAGCCACTGGCCCTACATAGTCAAGAATCTCAAATGGCCCGATGTATCGAGGATTAAGCTTGACCTTCTTGCCGAATCTCATCACCCCCTTTATGGGTGACACTTTTAGAAGAACTTGCTCACTAGCCTGAAATGTCATGTCATTTACCTTACGATCTGCATACTTTTTCTGTCGACTCTGGGCTGATAGAAGCTTAGCTTGGATGTTTCTTACCTTATCTTGAGCATCTTTCACCAAATCAACCCCCAAAGGTTTCACATCTCTAGCCTTAAACCACCCTATGGGTGATCTACATCCCCTCCCATAAAGTGCCTCGAACGGTGCCATGTCAATGTTGGAGTGGTAACTGTTATTATAGGAGAACTCACACAAAGGTAGGAACTTATCTGAATGCCCTTCAAATTCAATCACGCATGCCCTCAACATGTCCTCTAACACTTGAATAGTTCTCTCTGACTGCCCGTCCGTCTGTGGATGGAAGGATGTGCTAAAAGTGAGTTGAGTGCCCAACTCCTCATGCAATTTTCTCCAAAACTTGGATGTGAACTGCGTACCATGGTCTGAGATAATGGAAAGGGGCACCCATGCAGCCTCACTATCTCCTTCACATAAACCTTAGCCAACTGCTTAGCATTATAGTTTGCTTTGACTGGAATGAAGTGGGCTGACTTAGTCAGTCTGTCAACCACCACCCAAATGGAATCAAAGTTTCTCAAGGTCTTGGGAAGACCAACCGCGAAATCCATAGCTATCATTTCCCACTTCCATTCAGGGATTGGCATTCGCTGAAGCAAACTTGCAGGCCTTTGATGCTCATACTTTACCTGGCGACAGTTTTGGCACTTAGCCACAAACTCAACTATGTCTTTCTTCATGCAAGGACACCAATAATGTCGTTTCAAATCTCGGTACATCTTGGTCACACCCGGATGAATGGAATACCGCGAACCATGGGATTTTGTCAACATCTTCTGAATCAAGTCATCCACTCGGGGAACACAAATTCTTCCCCTAAAACTGAACACACTGATACATCTAAACTTACACTTCAAATAAGAAGTGTAAATGATCGATGTCAATTTACAGAACTTAACTAGAGTTGAGGTCGATCCCACAGAGAATTTCTTTATAGATAAGGTTTCACTATCGCGTTTATTCGAATGTTGTTATTATCTCCTAAACAAATAACAACGGAAAGTAAATTGGGTTTGGTGGAAATGTGTGCTAATTTTGAAACTCGCAGTTACCAAACTTGCAGTCAAAATCTAGATTCGCGACTAACAGACTATTTCGTTGTAAGGTTGATTCAGTTAATTAAGAGAAATCATGATTGTTTTCACCATAACATTAGTTCAAGTGTTCTTCCGTAATTGAGCATCAGACAAATCAATGTTTACAAAATTATTGTGAGTTAAATTTATCTCACACTTCTCTGTCAAATCAGATAATTATCACTCATTTTCTTTCGACCCTAGAGTGTTACTAACATTGACCCTCACTTAAAATGATATGGTGTTAAAGATCTTTTCTCTCGAACTCAAGCTTTAACTCCAATTGGATAATTTAGTTCAGCTTTTTCCTAACTGGTATTTTTCTCTTGAACAAATACCAGATACAGGCTCATCTAATGCATGCACTCACTAGATGACAATGATATCGAAAGCTAAAAACTACAGAATGTAAACACAGACTGCCCTTTACTCATTTTACGAAATCGTACCTAGAACTTCGTCATGGATCCCACAACCCTAGTCGTGGTATTTAGCTACTCATGCTTTCACGTAAACAATCAGTAATTAGGGATGAAAACATATTGAGAAAGACTTACGGAAGTAATTCGCAAATCAACAATCACATTGATAATCTGATGTCTGAATCCGAATTTCCAACAGATAGCAATATTCAAAAATCCAAAAATCGAAAGCTAAGAGTAATGTTGTGTTCTTCGTTGTGAAACGTAAGATAATCAATAATAATTCAAAAATGACCTAAAGTAGTTCAAAAATAGAATGTTAAAAGTAAGTCCTAATCGAACTAGGACTGAATTGTCGAGCCTTTTCAAGGCCACGACCACGACCCGTCAACGGCTTTACGGTCCGTGAAACTCTCCGTGGTCTTCCCTTGGAGCTTCCCAAAAGTGGGTCTTCAAACCTGGTCACTGGAATATGCATCACTGATGGGACCATGGACCGTCATAAGGACTACAGCCCGTGAAGACGTTCGTGGTCTTTACTTGGACTTCCCAAAGTTTAGGTCTTCAATGCTATCCACTGGAACAAGGACTACGGACTGCACCACGGTTCGTAGTGAGGACCACGGCACGTGATGGCATCTGTGGTCTTCACTTGATTCCAACATTCTTCTAACTTTTCCTTTCTTTCACACTGGTTCAACTCCACGGTAGGTACCACGGTCTGTGGTGAGGGCTACGGCCCGTGGAACCCTCTATGGTCGTCACTTGGTTATTCCTCCTCTTCATCTTCTCAAGGCCCAACACTGCCTCACTTTCACGAGCTCAACCACGGACCGTAATGAAGTTAACGGTCCGTGAAGTTGGCCGTGAACTTCACTTGATCAACATCAGTTCTACTTTTTTTTCTACTTTTCTATACAACCCAGATTCTGCCTACTCATTTAGCAAACCCATCAAATAATCCAAAATTTCACTTAATTCCAGTATTATTTCATAGTTATTAAGCATCAAATGTGCCACGATTTCGCGGCACATCACACACCACCCGCATCAAGAGACGCATCTTGTGCCTTGCCAGACACTGTCTTGTTTCTGAGCTCATTCAAACTCTCATCCTCAAACTGTTTGGCCTTGATTTCCTCAATGAATGTGAGCCTAACCTCAATGTTGGCTAACACCCCACCTTTTTCTGAGATGCCCAATTGCATAAACTTAGACTCCAAGGTCTGAATCTCCTTGGCGAAAGGTCACTTGGATACACCCGAGCAAGCTAGACTACCCATACTCACCATCTTCTGGCTTAATGAGTCTGCCACCACATTAGCCTTACCCGGATGATACTGAATGGTCACATCATAATCCTTGAGTAACTACATCCACCTTCGTTGTCTCAGATTCAGGTCCTTCTAAGTGAGTACATGTTGTAGACTACGATGATCAGTAAACACCTCACACTTGATTCCATAAAGGTAATGCCGTCAGATCTTAAGAGCAAACACTACCGCTGCCAACTCCAAGCCATGCGTTGGGTAGTTTCTCTCATGCACCTTCAGCTACCGCGATGCATAACATATGATATTCTCATCCTGCATCAACACAACACCCAAGCCTGAATGTGAAGCATCACAACAAACAATGAAATATTTACCTTTCACCGGCAGTGTTAGAATAGGTGATGTGGTCAGAAGAGTCTTGAGCTTTTGAAGCTCTCTTCACATTTGTCAGTCCACTCCAAAGGCACCTCATTTTGGGACAGCCTTGTCAAGTGCGTGGCGATAGAAGCAAAAATTTTCACAAACTATCGATAGTAGCTGGCGAGCCCCACGAAACTCTTAAATTCAGTCATAGAGCTAGGTCGGACCCAGTTCTTGACTGCTTTGATCTTTTGGGGATCTACCACTACCCCTTTCTTTGAAACCACAAGCCCCAAAAAGGCAACTGAAGTCAACCAGAACTCACACTTGGAAAATTTTGCATACAACTTTTGTTTTCCAAGGACACCCAAAACACTACGAAGATCGTCAGGATGCTCTTCCTTACTCTTCAAATAAACCAAAATGTCATCAATAAAGACGATAACAAAAGAATCCATGAATGGTTTAAACACACCATTCATCAAACTCATGAAGGTTGCAGGCGCATTGGTCAACCCAACCAACATCACTAAGAACTCATAGTGCTCATAGCAAGTCCTGAATGTCGTTTTGGGTACATCCTCAGGCCTAATCTTTAATTGATGGTAACCAGACCTTAGGTCAATTTTAGAGAAAACTGATGCACCCTACAACTGGTCAAAAAGATCATCTATCCGAGGTAACATATACTTATTTCGAATGGTGACCCTATTCAAATGTTAGTAGTCTATGCATATCCTCATACTACCATCATTTTTCTTAACAAACAAGACATGAGCACCCCACAAGGAAGCACTAGGACGGATGAAACCTTTATCAAGAAGTTCTTAGATTTGAGTTTTAAGCTCTCTCAATTTTGTCGGAGCCATACGATAAGGAGGAATGGAGATGGGGCGAGTTCCCGGCTTCAAGTCAATATAGAAATCAATATCCCTATCAGGAGGCATACTAGACAAATCGGTAGGAAACACTTCCTTCAATTCAGATACTACATAAATGGACTCAATAGAGGGAGACTCAGCATCAACATCCCGAATATGAGCCAAATATAACAAACATCCCTGCTCCACCAGTTTTCTAGCCTGAACAAAAGATATGACCTTAGTTGGCTTAGGCTTGTACACCTCTTCCCACTCTAACTTTTCCCTACCCGGGATCTATAGAGTCACAGTCTTAGCATTACAATTAAGCACAACACAATAGGGGGATAACCAAGTCATGCCTAAGATTATATTCATATCCAGAATAACCAAATCATCCTAAGTCTGAAAACCCATAAACAGGACAGAACAAGTACGATAGACATGGGTGACTATGACAGACTCTCCAACTGGGGTAGAAACATGGATGGGGGCATCAAGCACATCACAAATCGCATCAAATCCCAAGACAGACTGAACTGACACATATGAATAAGTAGAACCTGGATTAAACAAAACAATAAATATCTGGTCACAGACAAGAATAATACATATGATCACTGCATCAGATGCCTCAGCCTCGGTCTTGCCCGGAATGCATAAAATTGAGCCATGTCATCTTGACGGGCAACCTTTTTGCCTTGCTACATTTCTCCTCTACCTGCATTACCATTTCCCCGGATTCGTTGATTTCCTCCTCGCTCACCTTGTGGACGTCCTCTGCCATTACTACCACTGCCCGCTGGCACCACTGCTCTAGTCTGCTGTTTCACGGGGTCAGGCATGCACGGATGGGGACAATCTCTCCTCATATGTCCTTGTTCTCCACAATTGTAACAACTGCGTTCAAAAGCTCCCAAACTATCCTGAATAGGATTCTGCTGTGGAGTTCTTGAGTAACCACCCGTAGAAGAGGGAATGACTGACTAAATTAGACGAGTTGCAATTGTCGGCCTACCTAAACCTCTGGAGTATGAACTATGAAAGTTATATGTGTTCTTGGGATTCTTAGCCAAAGCGTTGGTCTGCCCATCACGTTGAACTCTTTCCACTTTCTTCACAAAGTCTGTCACCTCATTAAAACTTTTACCTGCAGAGGTCATGTGAACAGACAATACCTGTAACTCGGGGTTCAATCCCTTGATGAATAGATGAATCCTCTCCTCATCTGTAGTCACCAATTGTGTAGCATATCTGGACTAGGCATGAAACCTAGCCTCATAAACAGCTACAGTCATACCATCCTACTCCAAGGCCATGAACTCATCCTTCTTGTGATCCCTCAAAGTCCAGGGCACATAATTCTCCATAAACAAAGCATGGAACTGCATCCAAGTAAGAAGGGGCAAGACTGGCGATCTTCATTCCACATAGGCCCTCCACCACTACTTAACCTCACCTTGAAGTTGAAAGGTCACGAACTCTACCTCATGCAGGTGTACAATTCCTAACTTGTGAAGCCTCTCATAGAAATCCAGAATGAACTCATAGGCATCCTCACTCTCAGAACCATGGAACATATGCGACTTCAGTTTTAGAAATGTCACGACCCGAGTCTACACCCTGGACGTGGCCAGCACTCAAGAACTATTTTTGGTCCCCAAGTGAACCATCATCCTGGTTAACTACAAACGGAAGACTAACTCAAGCATACAAAGTTTAAAACAGAATAAAATTCATTGAAACTCAAATAATTAACTCAGAATATAGTCGTATATTCAGCTAGCCAAAACTAGGCAACTTAAATCATTAAAACATTTAACAAGATAAATGAAACAGACTTCTCAAACTCTACTGTCTATTTGTGAAGCCTCTAAATGACAAATATCGAAGTCGGGACAAGACCAACGACATCCTAACAAATCTGAAAAATAAATAAAATCCTCTTAAAGCAAGGAGACTCACAATAGCTAACTCAAACTCCATGTGCTATCAACAAAACTCCTGTTGATGACCCTGAATACTTGTAATTGCATCATGTAATGATGCAGGCAAAATGGCTCAGTACGTGGACTGTACGAGCATGTAAGGGGAATTTTAAAGCATAAACATAAGCTTGAACTGGATAAAAGGGAAACATACTTACCTCTTCTCAACTCACTCAACTCAACTCAACTCAAGAACAAGATACTCAACTCAAAGATTAGATACTCAACTCAACGATATGGTACTCAACTCAAAGATATGATACTCAACCCAAAGATATGATATTCAACTCAAGATACTCAAGGAATAAACAACGATAAAAGATTCAATATATATGGAAAGTTGTAAAACTGTAGATAGCAAATATGTGTATTGAAGAATACAATAACAACTAAATTTGTATATAAAAATACAATATAACTCTGTGGGAGTTTCTCTAACCGACAACCATCACTATGAGTTATGTGATGATACAACGTCTCGCCCATGCTGCCAGAACTGTCTTATACTTTGCCGGGGTATAGAACCTCTCAACTAAATGGATCCACTAGTCTATGCTAAAAAGAATTAAGGAATCGTCTAAAAAGTATGATTCTTTCTACCCACGTTGGCTACATGGTTTATGGAAACTTGAGTTATTTGAACTCGTCTCCATATCGGTGCTCAATACTACTCCCAAAATATACTCAGCTCATATGTTTAAAAATATAACTTTTTCTGTGGCTTGAGATTATTACTCAAAATCTTTCTCTTAAAAGAGATGTTACTCAAACTGCTCAAAACTCTTTTGAAAATCTCAATTTTCTCCTCTTTTAAATGCGAAAACATTTACTCTTGGGAATACTTAGTTCCCATATATAATTTTATAGAAAATGAACTTAACTTTACTCTTTCTCAACTAAAGTGCTCAAGTCTTAAAACAAGTTTAGAAAAAATTGTAAAAGACATCGCAAAATAAGGTTCATACCGAATTATGGACGTGAATGACTCAATTCAAGGTTTTCAATAACCATTCATAGAACTCAATACTCGGAACTCAACAACTCAGAACTCAAGAACTTCAATGATACTACTTATTTCAAAAATGCTCAACTCATAGGGTTCATGCGGAATTATGGGAATGAACTACTCAACTCAAGGACTCAAGAATACTTCTCCTCTCAAGACTACTCGACTTATAGGGTTCATACAGAATTATGAGCATGAACTACTCAACTCAAGGACTCAAGAATACTTCTCCTCTCAAGACTACTCGACTTATAGGGTTCATACAGAATTATGAGCATGAACTACTCAACTCAAGGACTTCATGGGTAACGTGTAATAGTCCCATGATTAGGAATATAATCTCAAAAGGTATTAGGAACTCAATACTCAAGACTTAGAACTCAAAGATGCTACTCCTCTCGAAGACACTCAATGTATGAAGTTCATGCGGAATTTATGAGCATGAACGACTCGACTCAAGGGTTTACATAAAAATATGGAACTCGTGTATACGACTCTTATCATTCTCATACTTACTTCTTCAAAACTTAGCTCAAATCGATAGTCGATCTCAAAGGATCCACAATTGAACTCAAAGACTTTCTTGAACTTTACTTTTAACTCTCCCTTGAATGTTAATTATGAATTCAAAAGTTATGGTTCATAATATGAAGGATCTCGTAATGATAATATAGACTCATGAATACATTCTCCTCATTTTAATACTCATTTGCTCGAGTCTTGAAACACGTTGTTAGAAATTATAGAAGACTCCTCAAAAAGACTCAAAGGGATTTTCTCAAAAATGTTCGAAAGAACTCTCAAGACTTAACTCTTAGCTCTACCTTGAATTTGAATTATGAATTCAAGGTTATGATTTGTAGTAGGAAAGATATCGTGATGATTAAAAGTGTTTTAGATAGTTAATCATGAGAAACGGTTGAAAAACACTGTTTGGGTAGCAAGTCTGTGACGCGAAGATGAATTAAAATGTTTGGTTGAAATGATTTTTGAAACAGTGGAGTCCGCGTTCTCTCCGTGCCGCAGAGAGAAAATTTTCACACTGAAGGAACAGGTCCGCGACGCGGACCTCGTACCTGTTTCATGTCCTACTTTTTCTTTCTCATTTTCTACCCCAATTCGCCTAAATTAGATTCTTTTTCCCAATTTCTTTTTAGATTCAGATACCCAATACATGTACACAAGAATCTAATCAAACATAACTCTAAATCGACACTATTTGCTCAAGAACTCATCAATCTCATCTAAACTCAAGAACTAAAGCCAATTTCAAGAACACAATTCAAGAACATCAAACCTTCAACTTTCTAGAACTAATTTAATGCTGAAATTAACATGATTGACGTGTGGGTGAACAAATCCAACTCTATGGAAGCTTACATACCTCTTAGGGATCAAACCCATGGAGAAAATACGCAACAAAACTCAAGAACCTCAACGAACGCCTTGATCCTTTCCTCTTTTCTCCTTTTTTTCTCTTATTTTCTCTTCTTTAACTCTCAACTAAAACCCTAGGCATATATTAGGATTATAAAACTTAAAATAATCTAATTAGACCCTTAAAACCTTACTAAAATGAATTAAACCTGACTGGGTAAGGAAAAGACCAAAATACCCCTTACTATTTTCGGGTGACTTTCCTTATTTGGACAGCCCGACTTTAAACGGGAATATCTCCCTCAGACGGGCTCAAAATTTAGCAAACTCGGTGGCGTTGGAAAGATAATT
Organism: Solanum tuberosum; assembly: GCF_000226075.1. Taxonomy (NCBI): domain Eukaryota; kingdom Viridiplantae; phylum Streptophyta; class Magnoliopsida; order Solanales; family Solanaceae; genus Solanum; species Solanum tuberosum. The sequence continues at coordinate 1,409,023 of NW_006239014.1, read as the reverse complement.
CACAGACCTTACATTTAATATCTTATTGGCCACCTAACTCATCATGTACTGAAGGTTATGGTCGTTTGAAGTTGACCCAAAACTTAAAGGAACTAAGGAATGACTTGAATGAATTCTCTTTAGTTCTTTTTGGTAACCCAAGGTGCTACATCTAGTGACCTTAACACTTAGGAAAATTTAAATTCCTTGGTAAAAACTCACTCACTACGAAGGATGGTTCAAGTCTTAGCTCAAAAATTTTCTAGGGTGTTACAAGAAACTTAGTCAATATTTCATGCTTAGTACCAGTCATCATAGGACCTAATAGGGAATGGAAGAAGGCATCAGTGCCTAATGCTCCATCCACCTTGGAGCAATAGCAGTAATGGGGTGGTTGACTGGAGGTTGAGCAATTTGCACTGTGGGAAGGACTCCAGAGCCGACCAACCCACTCAGAAAAGTCATGATTTGTTGAGCTATCACTAGGTCTAAGGGAGAAAGACCTGTAGTCTCAGCCTGTGCGTCCTTCTCTGGTCCAACATCCTCCTCGACTTCGATCTCCACATTCTCTTCCACCTCTTCTTGGGGTGCAGGAAGGGCCTCTTCCCTAGGAACATTCTCAACTGGGGCTTCACCCCTGGCGGGTACTACCCTTCATCGGCCTCTGCCCTTCCTCTTCCTCTACCCCTACCTCGACCACGGCCTCTTGTTGCGGTCTCCTCTACTGGCTCATTGATAGAAGCTACGGGCCTGACGTCGTTGTATCATGTGTTAGCCATCTGCGACAGAAGAGTGAAAGAGATTAGATACCAATTTGGATCACCAGATACCAATTGGAATCAAGTCATAACACGAAAGAAGAAGAAGATAGAGAGAATTCCTAAAGTCATATAGCCTCTCGAAGAAAAGTACATACGTTTCCGTACCGTTTCGCAAGACTCTACTAGACTCGTTTCGGTACAATGAGATCAACGAACCTAGGGCTCTAATACCAACCTTGTCACGACCCAGACCACCGTGATTGGTACCCATACTAACCCTCCTGTGGGAGAATCACTACCACAACCCGACTAAGCAACTTAAAGAAACTAAACCATTTATAAGTATTGAGTTCCCATAAACTCAGAAGGTTTAACAAAAACAATCAAGAATAAACCTCACGGAAATTCAACCCCTAGACCTGAAAGTCATTTTACCAAAACTCTACTAATCAACAAGTCTAAGAAAAAGGCGATGCAACCCCGAAAACTAAACATAAGTCTGAATATAGACGAACTACGAAAAGAATGGACTAAACTAAAGATGGATCCATGACAGCCTGAAAGAACTGGCTCACCCTCGAATCTGGTCTCGGTCAATGATCTCCTAGCTGGGGTCTGTCAGTAGCTGCCTAAAGATGCGTTGTACTCAACAAAGAAAGAGAAAGTGCAGTATCAGTACACAAAACAACGGTGTACTGGTAGAATCATACGGCTACTCCAGTAAGAGAAATATAAGCAAGTAATTACTACACAGTAAACACACATATACAAGATGCATAATTCAATTATCATTTTAGGAGCAATATGCTATTCCACAGTATCAATAACAAGTAGATCTGACAGTTACAATGGTCTTCTCATGGAACCCACACCCAAACTATTAGTGTGTCAGAATGAAACACCTAATCCAATTTATATTTGTCGGAACATGACACCCGATCCAATATATGTGTCGAAACGTGACATCCGATCTAATATATGTGTCGGAACGTGACACTCGGTCCAGTCAGCACAACCACAGTCATAATCACACTCATAATGAACAGTGCACATAGTCACACAGTCAAGTAACAGGTTCATGGTATGTAATTGTTCATACTCAGTCATTTTATTAGATTCAATTCATGTTTCCCTATTCAGATACATGCATGCATATAGTGGAGCAATTAACATGCATATATAACACAACGGAGAGTCGAACCATCACATATCTCGAAACTAAGCCTGAACACTCCTAAGACACTTGAGCCTTCCCTTTCTAGAGTCTTTCAGCTTGTTCTTGGTCTAAAACAAGTAATTAATGCAAGGATAAATAAACAAGGCCTAATTTACCCGGATTATAACAAAAATATCAACCCAAGGACAAACCCATGATCCTAATGCTCAACTAGGGATTTTCCCACCATTAACTTCAAGCCAAAACCCTCCTCTAACGATAATTAACAAGGATTCTAAGTTTTAAGAATCGAAATACGAATTAGGGGAGTAAATAACTTACCTTTGGCGCGAGATTTCATGGAGGTTTGATGAGAAAATGCCCTAGGTCGTCGCTTAGCTCTTAAGAACGAGGTTTTACCGAAAATAACATTTTTGGGATTTTTCCTCGATTAAAGTCGCGACTGGCCCACCACAGCGGGCCCGCCCTGGCGGGATTAATCCCGCCCCAGCAGCTTGCACGGAGACAGAAACTTGAAATTTGAGTTCCAAGCTCCCATTTCGCAACACACCCTAAAACCTTGACGTTCTAAAACTATCCTTTCACGCCAAGATCAGTTTCGGGAGTTCTACTCGCCCGAATTATATTCCGTAAAGCGGTACAGGATCCTTAACGTCTTGGCTATACACTCACGTGATCAAACTCATAATTAAATCCCCCATTCATTATCGGATTTCCCTAGACCTTACCTGACTCAGATTTCGTCCAAGTCTGGCCTAGGCGGGAAATTTCCAAGTTATTACTCAGAAGTTTTTTGGCCCAAATTCATTTCCCATTGGCCTTTCCATAACGACGGGAACATGTCGTTACAACCTAATATTCTTAGTTCTTTCTATTTAGGTATCTGAGAAGGGTTTTTTCAAATTTTCAACAACATGACGTTTTTTTAAAAGATAAAATATTTATCATTTCTTGATATTATAAAAGTAATAAATAAATAAAAATTTAAAATAGTGAACAAATAAAATTAAACGGAAGGGGTAATATAGTAATTTCAACAATAAATAGGAAGACATAAAATTTTACTCATAAATCACATTCGTTGAATGCGTATTATGTCTTTCATTCTCAACTCTTACTATTAAGGCATTTGAGAAGAATTTTTTCAAGTTTTCAACGACATGACATTTTTTAAAAGATTAAATATTTATCTTTTATTGATATTATAAAAGTAATAAATGAAATAAAAAAAATATTTTAAAAATAAAGGACAAATAAAATTAAACAGAAGGGGTAATATAGTAATTTCAACAATAAATAAGAAGACACTAAATTTTACTCATAAATTGCATTCGCTTAATGCGTTTTATGCCTTATATTCTAAGCTCTTTCTATTTAGGTATTTGAGAAGGGTTTTTTCAAGTTTTCAACGACATGACATTTTTTAAAAAGATAAAATGTTTATCTTTTCTTGATATTATAAAAGTAATTAATGAAATAAATAAATAAATTTTAAAAATTGTGGGCAAATAAAATTAAACGGAAGGGGTAAAAACAGAAGGGGTAATATAATATTGTAATTTCAACAATAAATAAGAAGACACAGAATTTTACTCATAAATCGCATTTACTGAATGTGTTTTATGCCTTATATTCTCAACTCTTTCTATTTAGGTATCTGAGAAGGGTATTTTCAAGTTTTCAACGACATGACATTTTTTAAAAAGATAAAATATTTATTTTTTTCTTAATATTATAAAAGTAATAAATGAAATAAATAAATATATTTTAAAAATAGTTGACAAATAAATTAAACGGAAGGGGTAATTAGTAATTTCAACAATAAATAAGATGACACAAAATTTTACTCATAAATCGCATTCGTTGAAAGCATTTTATGTCTTTCATTCTTAGCTCTTTTTATTTAGGTATTTGAGAAGAGTTTTTTTCAAGTTTTCAATGACATGACGTTGTTTTAAAAGATAAAATATTTATCTTTTCTTGATATTGTAAAAGTAATAAATGAAATAAATAAATATATTTTAAAAATAGTGGACAAATAAAATTAAACAGAAGGGGTAATATAATATTGTAATTTCAACAATAAATAAGAAGACACAGAATTTTACTCATAAATCGCATTTACTGAATGTGTTTTATGCCTTATATTCTCAGATCTTTCTATTTAGGTATCTGAGAAGAGTCTTTTCAAGTTTTCAACGATGTACCACTCGAAAAATTTCTAAGTTAAGATACAAACCATTCTTCATTTACTTGTAGGGTAAAATCGGGTGATTATTAAATTGCCCATATGTGTAAAAGTATATTCTTTAGTGTGGGAATGATTTTGGATATCAATTAAGGTCACTAGAAAATCCTAGCACAAAGTAGAGTTGAAAGTTTCCTTATCGATTAAGTTTTGATGTAAGATTTTACTTGGTTTAACTTCAAACGACCACATCTCTTATAATATAAAGAGTTACGTAGCCCATAACCTATCAAATCAATGGTATTTGAATCTTCTTTTCAACGCCACCAATTTCGCAACAATCCGAGGTTTGAGTAAAAAGTTATGACTATTTTAGTAACTTGATACAGTGTTGTGATGAATTAGCCGACGAGAAAACATTAAAAATGGTCGTTTTTATCTCTAAGAAAACTCTAAACGAATTTCTTGACTAATTAAAGACCCAAAATAATCATATTTTCATCTGTTAATCTATCATTCTCTTCTCTCTCAACCCTAAGGCAAAATCAAAGTAGAAGACTCCATTCAAGATTCTTTCCATCTTTTTCAAGATTCTTCTTCAAGGTAAGTTCTTCTCCAAGAATTCCTTCTTTTCAACTCAAATTCCTCCATACAATTATGAATCACTTATGAAAATCAAATTCTTGGCCATAGAGTTTCAAGAAACTAATTCAAGAAATCTCAAGAAAGGTTTTCTTGATTTTTCTCTTTCAAGCTAGGGTTTCAAGGCTTCTAATCAAGTTCTTCTTCAAGATTCTTCAAGAACCTTGTTCTTTCAGGTATGTAAGGCTATCATAATGTTGGACTAATTCGTCCTCACGCCCTACATCAACTTTCAAATCAGTAAAAGAGAAATCTAGGATTCTACCCTTAGATTTGGGTATTCTTGAGATGAGTTGATTTTGACTTCTCGAGTTTCTGTTTCTTTTTGAAATTCTATTCCTAATTATTGAATTGTTATATGTTATGAATTAAGATTCTTGACTTGATTCGTTCATGTCTATATTTCAACATGAACCCTATGAATTGAGTATTTTTTTTATGAGTAGTATCGTTGAGTTCTGAGTTCTTGAGTTTTGAGTACTGAGTTTCCATATTGCTATTAAGATCCCTGAGTTGAGTCATTTATGTCCATAATTCCACATGAACCCTATGATTTAAGTTATAAATTTTGAGAAGCTTTTTAAAGTCAACACTTGAGTTTTAAACTGAGTTTTTGAGAAAGTAAAGATGAGTTTTGAGAAACGAGTTTCTAAAACATGATTAGTATGACAATCGAGTATGCCATCAATGTATGAGCCTTGTGGTATCTAGATATACCATCAATGTTTATGCAGTATGACTTTCCGAGTCATTAATGATCATAGTGAAATATGATTTTGATATGTTTTTGGGAAAGAGTTTTACATTGATAAAAGAGAAACTAAGATTTCTAAATGAGTTATGAGTTCAAAAGATATTTCAAGAGTTGTTACCTCTTTTAAGAGGATAGTTTGAGCAATTATCTCAAACCAGAGGAAGAGTTATGTTTTTATGAGCATGAGTATATATTATTGGGAGTAGTATTGAGCACCGATATGGGGACGAGTTCAGATAACTCAAAGTCCTCATAAACCATGTATGCCAACATGGGTAAAGGGTCATACTTTTTAGAGGATTCCTTATTGCTTTTAAGCATAGCTCAGTGGATCCACTTAGTTGAGGATGTTTTATACCCCGACAAAGTATAAGACAGTTCTGGCAGCGTGGGCGAGACGTTGTATCATCCTGTAGCTCATAGTGATGGTTGTCGGTTAGAGAATTTCCAATAGAATTAAAGTGTATTTTTATATATCACTTCTTATGTTGAGTTCAGTGATGAGAAAGTATTTTGTAAAGCTTTAAATGATTTAACTCTTTTATTTCCTTACATTTAGGTTAAGTACATTGTTATCTATTGCAGTCCTTTCTTTCAATTTTTTTGTTATTCAACTATATTACATACTCGTACATTCAATGTACTAATGTCATTCAACCTGCATATTTTAATGATGGAGATACAGGTTCTTAGGATCCTCAACAAGAGTCTGTAGAGATCACTTCATCCGCTCGTCTTCTTATGAGTGAGACCTCCTTGCTTTCAGAGTACTCTAGTTTTATGAGTTGTTAGTAGTAGTTCTTTTGAGGAGTCGTGGGTCTTGTTACCGACACTCGTCTATATATAGTAGAGGCTTCATAGATAGACCATTTTTTAGAGTCTTTCAGTTTCAGATATTTTATTTAAAACTTATGTTTCATACTCAGTTTATTCAGTAAAGTTTTGAGATTCAGTAAACTACTTTTAAACGTTTCCTTCAATTTTATGCTTATGTATGTTTGAGTTAGTCTTCCGCTTATAGTCAGCCAGGATGAGGGTTTGCTTGGGGACCAACAATGGTTCTCGAGTGTCGTCCACGTCCAGGGTGTAGACTCGGGTCGTGACAAACGACATGACACTTTTTTAAAAGATAAAATATCTTTTCTTGATATTGTAAAAGTAATAAATGAAATAAATAAATATATTTTAAAAATAGTGGACAAATAAAATTAAACAGAAGGCATAATATAGTAATTTCAACAATAAATAAGAAGACACAAAATTTTACTCATAAATCGCATTTTCTGAATGCGTTTTATGCCTTATTTTCTCAACTCTTACTATTTAGGTATCTGAGAAGTGTTTTTTCAAGTTTTCAACGACATGAATTTTTTTTTAAAAGGTAAAATATTTATCTTTCTTGATATTATAAAAGTAATAAATGAAATAAATAAATATATTTTAAAAATAGTGGACAAATAAAATTAAACGGAAGGGGTAATATAGTAATTTCAACAATAAATAAGACGACACACAGTTTTACTCATAAATCATATTTGTTGAATGTGTTTCATGTCTTTCATTCTAAGCTCTTTCTATTTAGATATCTAGGAAGCATTTTTTCAAAATTTTCAACGACATGACGTTTGTTTAAAAGATAAAATATTTATCTTTTCATGATATTATAAAAACAATAAATGAAATAAATAAATATATTTTAAAAATAGTGGACAAATAAAATTAAACGGAAGAGGTAATATAGAAATTTTAGCAATAAATAAGAAGACATAGAATTTTACTCATAAATCGCATTCGCTGAATGCGTTTTATGCCTTATATTGTCAGCTCTTTCTATTTAGGTATCTGATAAGGGGTTTTTCAAATTTTTAACGACATGACCTTTTTTTAAAAGATACAATATTTTACTTTTCTTGATGTGATAAAAGTAATAAATGAAATAAATAAATAAATAAAATTTTAAAATAGTGGAAAAATAAAATTAAACGAAAGGGGTAATATAGTAATTTTAGCAATAAATAAGAAGACGCATAATTTTACTCATAAATCGCATTCGCTGAATGCGTTTTATGCCTTATATTGTCAGCTCTTTCTATTTAGGTAATTTTTCTTGATATTATAAAAGTAATAAATGAAATAAATAAATATATTTTAAAAATAGTGGACAAATAAAATTAAACATAATGGGTAATATAGTAATTTCAATAAATAAGAAGACATAGAATTTTACTCATAAATCGCATTCACTGAATTTATGCCTTATATTCTCAACTCTTTCTATTTAGGTATCTGAGAAGGGTATTTTTAAGTTTTCAATGACATGACTTTTTTTAAAAGATAAATTATTCATCTTTTCTTGATATTATAAAAGTAATAAATAAAATAAAAATTAATTTTTTTTAAAAATAGTGGACAAATAAAATTAAACGGAAGGGCAAATATAGTAATTTCAGCAATAAATAAGAAGACACAGAATTTTAATCATAAATAGCGTCCGTTGAATGCGTTTTATGCCTTATATTCTCAGCTCTTTCTATTTAGGTATTTGAGAAGAGTTTTTTCAAGCTTTTAACGACATAACATTTTTTAAAAGATAAAATATTTAACTTTTCTTGATATTATAAAAGTAATAAATGAAATAAAC
>NW_006239014.1:1382924-1400777 GCF_000226075.1 Solanum tuberosum | reverse complement strand
AAATTTTACTCATAAATCGCATTCGCTGAATGTGTTTTATGTCTTTCATTCTCAGTTGTTACTATTTAGGTATGTGAGAAAGGTTTTTTAAAATTTTCAATGACATGGCATTTTTTTAAAAGATAAAATATTTATATTTTCTTGATATTATAAAATTAATAAATATATTTTAAAAATAGAGGACAAGTAAATTTAAACTGAAGGGGTAATATAGTAATTTCAATAATAAATAAGAAGACACGAAATTTTACTCATAAATCGCATTCGCTGAATGCATTTATGTCTTTCATTCTCAACTCTTACACATAAATCGTATTCGTTGAATGCGTTTTATGCTTTTCTGTCTCAACTCACTTAATGTTGAGTATAAAATAAAAAATAATTATTTTTTCTCGATATGATAAAAGTAATAAATAAAAGAAATAAATGAATTTTAAAAATAATGGACAAATAAAATTAAATGGAAGGGGTAATAACATAATTTCAACAATAAATGAGAAGAGACTGAAACTTACACATAAATTGCATTCGTTGAATGAGGTTTATGTCTTTAGTTCTCAGCTCAATTAATGTTAAGTATAAAATGAAAAATAATTATTTTTTATCAATATATTAGAGTAATAAATAAAAGAAATAGATATATTTTAAAAATATTGGACAAATAAAATTAAATAGAAGGGGTAATAACGTAATTTCAACAATAAATGAGAAGAGACTAAAACTTACACATAAATCGCATTCGTTGAATGCAATTTATACCTTTCTTTCTCAACTCAATTAATGTTGAGTATAAAACGAAAAAATAATTATTTTTTCTCGATATGATAAAAGTAATAAATAAAAGAAATAAATATATTTTAAAAATATTGGACAAATAAAATTAAATAGAAGGGGTAATAACGTAATTTCAACAATAAATGAGAAGAGACTGTAATATACACATAAATTGCATTCGTTAAATGCGTTTTATGTCTTTCTTTATCAGCTCAATTAACGTTTAGTATAAAATGAAAAAATAATTATCTTTCCTCGATATGATAAAAGTAATAAATAAAAGAAATAAATATATTTTAAAAATATTGGACAAATAAAATTAAAATGGAAGGGGTAATAATGTAATTTCAACAATAAATAAGAATAGACTGAAACTTACACATAAATCGCATTCTTTAAATGTGTTTTATTCATTTCTTTCTCAGCTCAATTAATGTTTAGTATAGAATGATTTTTTTAAAATATTTTCTCGATATGATAAAAGTAATAAATAAAGGAATAAATGTATTTTAAAAACATTGGACAAATAAAATTAAAATGGAAGGGGTAATAACGTAATTTCAACAATAAATGAGAAGAGACTGAAACTTACACATAAATCGCATTCGTTGAATGTGTTTTATGCCTTCAACTCAATTAATGTTGAGTATAAAATAAAATAAAAATATCTTTTCGCGATATGATAAGAGTAATAAATAAAAGAAATAAAATAAAATTAAATGAAAGGGGTAATAACGTAATTTTAACAATAAATGAGTAGAGACTGAAACTTACACATAAATCTCATTCGTTGAATGCGTTTTATGCCTTTCTTTCTCAGCTCAATTAATGTTGAGTATAAAATGAAAAAATAATTATCTTTTATCGATATTATAAAAGTAATAAATAAAAAAAAATGTATTTTAAAAGTATTGGACAAATAAAATTAAATGGAAGGGGTAATGACGTAATTTCAACAATAAATGAGAAGAGACTGAAACTTACACATAAATCTCATTCGTTGAATGCGTTTTATGCCTTTCTTTCTCAGCTCAATTAATGTTGAGTATAAAATGAAAAAATAATTATCTTTTATCGATATTATAAAAGTAATAAATAAAAGAAATAAATATATTTTATAAATATTGGACAAATAAAATTAAATGGAAGGGGTAATGACGTAATTTCAACAATAAATGAGAAGAGACTGAAACTTACACATAAATCGCATTCGTTGAATGCATTTTATGCTTTTAGTTCTCAGCTCAATTAATGTTGAGTATAAAATGAAAAAATAATTATCTTTTCTCGATATAATAAAAGTAATAAATATATATAAAAATATTGGACAAATAAAATTAAAATGGAAGGGGTAATAACGTAATTTCAACAATAAATGAGAAGAGACTGAAACTTACACATAAATCGCATTCGTTGAATGCATTTTATGTCTCTATGTCTCAGCTCAATTAATGTTGAGTATAAAATGAAAAAATAATTATCTTTTCTCGATATAATAAAAGTAATAAATAAAAAAAATATTTTTAAAATATTGGACAAATAAATTTAAAATTTAAGGGGTAATAACGTAATTTCAACAATAAATGAGAAGAGACTGAAACTTACACATAAATCGCATTCGTTGAATGCATTTTATGTCTCTATGTCTCAGCTCAATTAATGTTGAGTATAAAATGAAAAAATAATATGATTTTTTCTCGATATAATAAAAGTAATAAATAAAAAAAATATTTTTAAAATATTGGACAAATAAATTTAAAATTTAAGGGGTAATAACGTAATTTCAACAATAAATGAGAAAAGACTCTTGTTGATTTTTTTTTATATACTCTTATAGTATCATTGCCTAATGAGTAATTTTTCTTAACAAGAAACATTAATGATACCAATACAATATATATATATATATATACTGGTTTAATATCAATTAAGCGAAATTATCAGTCTTAATGATACCAATACAATATATGATAGTGATTTAGTATTAGTTAAGCGAAATTATCAGCCTTAATGATATCAATACAATATATGATACTGATTTAATATCAATTAATCAAAATTAGTTGGGGATATAAAGTATAATTATTTAGTGGGGTATAAATATAAATGAGTATATGTTTGTAGCTATTTTGCTTTTTAAGGGTTATTTGCTTAGTTTCCCCATAAAAAAAGATTTTTCTTTCTTGATTTGTCAAAAATGACAAGTAAACAGGGACAAGTAAGAAAGGACATGTATAGTTGGTTTAAATGTCATGTTTGTTTTGATTGTTACTTAAATTATATTTTATCGTATCGTTTAAATTTATTGCTAGGTAATGATGAAAAGACTCATTTTATGTAGCGCAAATTATTTCTTTCATACCCGAACTAAATTCTCGTCAAATTTAGGGATGTTTTCAACACTTGTTTCGACTTTTTATTAGGAGTTACATGTCATACAAGAGTTTGAGACCACTTGCTATATCTTGTAGCAAATTGGGGGTGTATTTAAGTTCAGTTAGTCAAGTAGAGAGATGTTTTAAAGCTGTCAATAGTTTGAGTATGAAACTAAGAATTTACACTTAGTTTAGAGATGCTTTCAATACTTCCCTTGTATAAATTAATGTCTTTGAAAAATATAAGGAATGAAGATATTTGGGATCCTATCAACTAATATGTATAAAATGGTAAATTCACTATAACAATTAATATTTTTTTAATATATATGTAAGTGAAAATCTTGACAAGTAAAAACGGACGTAAAATCTTTAATATATTAAAGGTTGGTGATTGGTTGAACAAAAAAGAAGAGGAATCCGACGTGTAGGCGAGTGGCAGTGGATTATCCAATGTGGCGCGTACACTTCATAGTTTGTACCGTCAATTGGTTGACGGGGATGGGGGTAGGGGTGTTCTCATCTCAGTACATTTCAATCTCTCTCATCACTCCACAAGAATCTCTCTCAACTCCTCTTCTTCCTTCACTCTCAAATCTATGTATGATATTTTCTCTTTTGGTTTTTGAATTTGCTGAAACTGTACCTTCTCCCTGTTATTTCTTCTTTGTTTGGGTGATGCAGGATATTAAGAAGATTTATGATATAACACAGCACAAAGTTGCTTGACACCCTTTGATCGACAAGGATTCTCAGGTAAGTTTCACGGTTTTTAATTTTTTGTGGCGAACCTAATTTTTGTCTGCATGGAACATTTTTAGGTGAAGTTGAAGTTTTAATCCAAAATTGATAGGCAAAAAACTTAAACCTAATTCTCCAATTCGCAATAGTTAACTCCAACCAAAGAAAAAAAAAACTAATTTTGCAAGAATGTGAAGAAATCAATTATACATATCGTAATTGGTCTTATGTAGTAACAAAGGAACAACCTTGCTCATTGGTGTTAGACCAACAATTACCTTTGTTGGACTTCTTGCCATGAGTCTTATTTTGGACAAACACAAAGTAATTATTTTTTAACTTTTATTTTTCTCATCAACATGCACCTGCTCGATGAGATATGTAGTTTCGACCACCTTAGGATTGAGTTCATCGAATGATGAGTCTTCCATCAATTTTTCCCATGAGTACACCGACAAGAGAGTCAAAACACGAAGAAGTAGGTGTGTTAGAGTTAGAATAAGAGAGTCATCTCTCTTTTCTTTTCTCTCGATCTCACTTGGCATCCCATTCTCTTCACATAACACAACCTCTCCTATTTCTTCTTTTGGGATGTCAACATGTACTCCCTTAATCCTCCCAATTTTTTCTCTCTCATCATCATCATCATCATCTTTCATTTCTCTACGTTTTTGTAATCTCACAAATTTGTGATGGAGTCAAAGATGCGAGAGCAAATCTCTCCGTATTCATCTTGAGAGAGTATTTATTCTTTTCTATGTTGTATGCAGATCCTTTATTAGCATACCATGATTTTCCCAATAATATCTGACAATTATACATGGGAACAACAGCACACCAAACTATCCTCATAACTTCCAAGAGTGAACGACAATAACACCCCTTTTTATCTTTATTCCTTTCCACATGTAGGGTGAAATAAGCTCAATACAAGGTAAGTTCAATCTTTCAACCATACAAGTGCCAATTAAGTTTATAGCTAGACTCTTTATCAATTCTCATGGCACATAGCTTAGACAACACTTTAACTCTAGTTTAGTAATACTGAATAGTACATGTTTAAATTTAGGAGCAAAGTCATTTGATCAATTCATTTCCTTTTAAATGTAGGCCTTGGTTTAGTAAATTTTAATTTTTAAATTCTAATTTGGTGGTGATTAAGTGGTTTTAACTGGTGGCTACACTGAAGTTGGTAGCTATGGCATGGGGTGGTGGCTACATGGAAGGGAACCTGATGGAGAGGAGGAAAGACAAAACTGAAAAAGAAAAAAAGAAAGATCAATTAAAAAAAAAATTGAAGAGAAAATTACAAATAGGATTAAAAAAAGAAGAAAATGAGGTGGCATCATGTGATTGGTTCTTGTGTTTCACATATTGTTGTAAAACTGGTGCTTGTCAGAAAAGGGGTATTTACACCTTTTCAAACGATTATAGGGGGATCTTAGGACCCTGGCAAAGTTTACATGTTCAATGGAAAAAATGGGACAAGTCTTGCCTTTATGTCAAGACATGAAGAAGCTTTTGTTTTTGAGCTTTCTGTGAGAGATTTGATGGACTAACTTTTCAAGGAGGGAGCAAAAGCCACAAGAAGTGGTGGAGATAATACCCCAATGCATTTGGTGGACTGTTTGGAGAGAAAGAAATGAGAGATGTTTTGAAGATAGATCCAATTCCATTCTAAAAGTCAAATGGAATTATATAGTATCTTGTTATTTTTGGTGTAAAGAGATAGGCTTAGAAGATATAGATCAACTTGTGGATTTATTAGGATCACTGTAAGTATTTCTTTTGTTTCTGTTTGCATCTTTCCGAAAGTCTCCAGCATGTCCGTAATGCGACATGCTGAGGAATACAATATTACCAGTTTCAAATTTTTTTGAGGGGCTAACTTTTGCTTTGTTAATGGCAGTAGTTCACGATTACCTTCTCATGTTATGTAGGGTGCTCAATTATTCTTCGTGCTGAACAATTTGGAGTTCTTTTCAGGCTTACATTGTGAAATGGTAAATTTATCTCGTTTCTTGATTCTCTATTACTGTGCAGTTTTTCGACTTCCTTCTGGTTGTACAGATCAGAAAAGAAAGTATATGATCCTTCTTTATTCATATTTTTGATAAATGGAGGAAAAATATTTATACTTTGTATGGATTTCTTGTTCAATCCCGTGTAGGACAAACATCTTTCTGAAGAAGATAGTGACAACATTGACTGGGATACTGAAGATGAGTTAGAAATACAGGATACAACATTTTCCTCATGCAGGGATTTAAGAACTAATGGACAGTATGCTATTAGTGGTGATGGGGAGGTAAACGCTTTTAGCCCATATTGATACCCTACTGTTATTTCTTGTCAAGAACATCTTTTTTGACACAAAAAAAGAAGAAAGAATTTAGAAAATAGTTAATACCATTGCATCTCAACTGATGGTCTCTTTTGGTCTTCTCTTGCGTGTGAAGGCAAGCTCATCATCAGTACCTGGCCAGTCTACGTTCATTCAGAAGTTTTTAGTGATGGGATTTTCTGAAGAGTCCATTGCAAAAGCAATAGAACAAAATGGTATTTGGATTTACCAAGTATTTATACAACTTAAAAGTCGATTTTACAGTTACGGTATTTATGTTACTTGACTTGGGACTGCAGGAGAAAATTCAGATTTGGTGCTGGATTCTCTTTTGACATTAAAGGTGCGGAATGTCTTCCTCTTTATTTGCAAGCTACTCATTTTAGATTTTGTAGCATGTTTGCAAGCTGTTCATTTTTTAGATTTTGTAACAAAGGGTAACTATGTGAAGGGAATGAAGATATTCTTGTTCAATTCATCCCTCCTTTGGTAACCAGCTCATCTAATAATTATTTATCAAGATCTAGAAAATTATTAACATGGAAAGAACCCATTCCTTGTGTATATAGGAAAAGTTTAGAATCCCTGTAATTTTGTAAATAGGAATAGGAATTCTTAGGACTTGCTTACTTTTCCTTTTTTTTTTTTTTGATGACAAGGGAAACCCGCAGCCGCTACCATTTGGGTGCGCACAGGGTAAAACCCCCGCTCCTATGCAATAACTCGCAAACCACATAGGAGAGGTAACATACACTAGGCAAGCCCAGTGTGACGAGCTCGACCCAGAAGGCAAATCCCTTGCTTTCGCTGGCAAGGGGTTTCGAACTTGAGACCTCCAACATGAAAGTCCCAAGCCCAAACCACTGGGCCGCCCCGATGATTACTTTTCCTTTTAAGATTACTGTAAACACTATATGAACCCCAACATGCTTGAGGGAATAATCAAGCAATTCGTTCCCCAAACTCTCTTCCTTCTCTTTCCTTCACATGGTATCAGAGACTCTAAGATCTTGGTAGAGACTCAAATAGCTTTTGTAACTGGTGCCTGGCCACTCATTTTTTTTTCTTACTTTTGGTGTCTAGCACAACTCCTCTCTCCAGCAATCGGTGTTCCTCTCTGCATTCAAGCACTGTTCATCTGTTTGGCGAACGGTTAGGTGCCACTATCTGTTCAGCTACCGGCGCTACTACTTTTTGCGTGACCGACACCCTCCTCTGATATTGAATTTCTATATGAGCTGAGGGTTTGAGTCCCTACTTTGAAATTTCTGTTATTAGAGCCAAGAGTTAGGGTTTGAGTTCCTACTCTGAAAATTCTGTTCCTCTTCTAATGCTTCCTCTAATTCTTTTTCTGCTAATGAATAAAGGTTCTCTCTTGTCCAAAAGTTGCTTCCTTTTGTTTCAACTAGAAAAGACCATTTCCTTTCTCGGAAAAAAATCTTCTTTTCCTTCAGAATCTCACGCAAAAACAATTTCTTCTTATTCCACAAAACAAAAATGACTGGTGCTTCAGACCAATAGAATAGGAATCCTACCTTCATTGTATGTAAAGGATCAAACACCTCATTCTGTTACCCATTTGATATGTGACAATCAAGCTGCAATCGCATTGCTTTAAATCCAGTGTTTCATGATAGAATGAGACATATAGAAGTAGATTTTTTTTGATGCGTCAAAAGATTGAATCGGGGTGCATTGTGACTGGTTTCATCAACTCAAATGATCATTTAGGACATATTCTTACAAAATTACTTTGTCGCTCTAGAGTTCAGTTTGTGACATGTTAGGAGCACACAATATGTATGCTCCAACTTGGGGGAGTCTTAAGCACTAGGAAATTATTAATATGTCAACAACTCATTCCTTGTGTATATAGGAAGGATATAGAATTCCCATAATTGCTTAAACAGGAATAAGAATTATCAGGACTTACTTTCCTTTCTTTTCTGGGATTACTTGTATAACACTATATAAATCCGAACATGCTTGAGGGCATGGTGCAAGTCATTCCCAACTCTCTTCCTTCTCTTTTCTCATGCCTATATATGTCATCACTTGCTGAAGATGGTCTAGTGAGAGAAACTTGCTAACTTGTTCAGAACAAAGTTTAGACGAGTCAGGGATTTTGGTGACACCTATTAGGACCCCTGAAGAGATTGTGCCATGTGAACATTGGATTCTAGATGTTGATTGTGTGATAAACGATGCCAGTTGTTCTTTACCTGGTTTTCACAGCTCTGGTAGCAAGGTTGTATTGTGTTGAGAATGCTTGATTTTTGTTTTTCTTTGTAATGATGGTTTTCTTCTGTCCATTTTTTCACAAGTAATGACCCTTTAATACTAGCAAACCCCCTCTATCTCCAAAAAGGGGAGAGTAAATAAAATAATATAATTATGTTATTATTTTTGGAAAAAGGTAAGAGTTTTATTAAATAAAAAGGCCATGCAATAAGCTAGTTTGTGTTACCAAAAAAAAGGATGACGTCTTCTTGCAACAACAGAAGCAGCGTAGTCCCACAAGTGGGGTTTGAGGAGGGTATGATGTACGCAGACCTTACCCCTAGCTTTGTTGGGTAAATTGGTAGAGAGATTTTTTCCAATGAACCCTTTGTTCTACAACCTGAAAATACACCTTAGAGCCAGCAGGCGTAAACATCTATATTTCACCATCTATACAAGGATTTTTTTGCTCTCAAAACATCTAAAATTTCTTTCCCATCATACTACCCGACATATGCATGGAGGGATGGCGTTCCAAAGCTTATTCATTGGTCTGCTTATGCCCTATATACCCAACTTGCCAATAATTCCTGAACTGACTGCAACATCACCCAAGACCTCCCAAACAGGGAGATGAACAAACTCCAAAGCTGTCTAGCGCATGATGAATGCAAAAACAAGTGACTGCCATTCTCTTCCTTCTCGTTACATAGGAAACATCTGGTTAACATTGTCATTTTCTTTTTCTTGCGAAAGAGTGCACATCGTCATTCTCTTCTTTTAAAGATTGTATTGAGTAGTGGAGAAGGGTAGAGGGGCGGGCCCATTATCCACCGAGTTTAGAAGGCTGTGATTGGTCCAAAGGGCGGGTCACAGATGGATTTCTCGGTTATCAAAAAAAAAAAAGATTGTATTGAGTCAAACAAGCATCATGTGCTACCTCCCACATAAAGCAAGCAGCTTCGTTAGGTGTTTGTGTGTTCCATATTTTCTTCCCTGGCTAGTTAAAATTGCTTTCGTTTCTCTTATTCAGCCTCATGTAGCATGACTTAATTGAGAACTTCATTCTTTTCTGCTCTACCCAGAATAGGGAATCTGTTTCTTCAGGTAATAATTGACGCTTGTTCTAGTTCTTGCAAAAGTAACCATCATAGGCTTAGGTCGCAGGTTCAAGCCCCACACCATGCAAAGCGAAGCCCGGTATTTAAGTGGAGAAGGGTAGAGGGGCGGGCCCATTATCCACCGAGTTTAGAAGGCTGTGATTGGTCCAAAGGGCGGGTCACAGACGGATTTCTCGGTTATCAAAAAAAAAAAAGTAACCAGCATGGGTACTTCCCAATCGAAACAGTCCCTTTTGATGTGAAGGCACCAACACCTATTGTTTCTACAATCAAATACTGTAATCCTTGCATCCGCTCAAAATTTATGCAAGTTAGCATATTTAACTTTAAGAGGGGTGTGCCTATCCATGAGTCCTGCCAAAATTTTGTTCTTCTGCTTCTCCCACTTTGATTTCCACAGTGTTCAAAGTTTGGCCATAGACTCTTGATGTATTTCCAAAGTCCCAAACCACGTGGAGAGTTGATCGGATTAGTGATCCATTCCATTTGACACCATGTTTGTGTAAAATCACCTCTTCCTAACCTGGCTTCCCTTCCACGTCTCCACAACCACTTCATCAGTAGGCTTTCATTATGCATCTTCAAATTCCTAATATCCGATCCACCCTCCTCTTTGTTCAGCAGCATGGCTTCCCATTTTACTAGGTGGAATGATTTTTCTTTCTTTGTTTCCACCCCACAAGAAACTCCTCCCAATTCTGCCCAGAGTTTGTCTCACCTTTGCTGGCATTGGAAAGAGAGAAATTAAATAGGTAGGTAATGAATCAAGCACTCTTTTTTTTGACATTGGTAACTGTTTCTATTTCTGTAACACAGTACATGGGTTGTACTGAAACCATATTTACAAAAGAACTCAAAATCTACTGTCCTTTCCTTATAATGAGTTATGAGTCTAAGACATCAATGATAGAGACAGTATCATTAGAGTATATCTGGTTACACCAAAAACATAAAGTCAAAATACAATTCATTTTGACTTGTTCTATAGTATTCTCCATAATCTCAAAGACTCTAAGGTTCCTCTCCTTCCATATTGTCCATCATATAGCTGCAGGTACAATTCTCCAGTTGTTTCTGTTTTTAGCGTGAAATCCTGCTTCTCCCCAACTGTGTAATGCTTCTGTGATTTTCCCTGGAATCAAGCACTCTATTGTGTGCTTTATTAGAGTTACTCTCCCACTAGGTATTGTCTTTTCCAGACTGCAAGTTTCCTTCCAAACTTTTCAAAAACCATCTCCCAAATTGAGCTTCTCTTGAATTTAGCCCCCAAAGGATTCCCAGGTAAGTGGTGGGCTTACCTACCTGACATCCTAAGTTATCAGCCAAACTTTATACATCTTGTACCTTGTTTACTGGGTACAAATAGGCAATAGGTCTTGAATAAATTTATTTTTAGCCCAGAAGCAGCCTCAAAGTTCAAAAGCATCACGCCTTGAATATCCCATTTGACTTTACTTTAGCCCCACAGAGAATAAGGTATCATCAGCATATAAAATAGGGGATATTTCCACCCTTCCTTGCATTCTAACACCACCTTAAAACTTCTGATCCAGTTTAAAGACATTGCTCTGCATATCATATTGCTTAATCCTTCCATAGCCAAATGAAGAGAAAAAGAAACAGCTGATATGCTTGCCTTGATCCCCCTTGAGATGGGAAAATCTCCTGGAGCTCCATTTTTATGATGATTGAGATAGTAACCGTGGATATACAAAATATGATCCACCCTATCCACCGTTCCCCAAAAACCATCTTCCTCAACAAGTTTAGCAAATATGCCCAATTTAAGTGGTCATATGCCTTCTCTATATCAAGCTTACACAATATACCAGCTTCTCTTTGCCTCTTCATTCCATCAAAACACTCATTTGCAATAAGTACAACATCTGCAGTTTGTCTCCCTTTAATAAAGGCGATTTGTTTGTCGGCAACCAGCTTCTTCATTATTGTTTTCTGCCCTTCTGCCAACAACTTGGCAAATTATTTTGTAGAAGCTACCCAGTAAGCTAAAGGCCTGAAGTCTTTCAGCGGCTGTGCACCTGCATTTTTTGGTATAAGAGAAATGGGGGAAGCATTGAAATTCTCTACCCTTCCTGTGTTGGAAAAAGTTGATAGCTCTTAGTACACCTGCTTTTTACTGACCAGCAATGTTTCTAGAAAGCCATGTTGAAACCATCTGGGCAGGTGCCTTTTCTCCTTCACAACTTTTTATAACCTCTTCTTCATCCTCCTTTGAGAAATGTCTTTGCAACCATTCATTTTCCTCAATAGTGATTCTTGGACACTCAACTCTGAATGATGGCCTCCAATTTTCAGTTTCTTTGTACAGATACTTATATAAAATCACTATCTCCTTTTTGATACCTTCCCGTGCTTCAGATTTATGGAAAAATCTGGTGTTCTTTATCACTGACCAGCGATGTTTATGGAAAGCCATATTGAAACCATCTGGGATAGGAGCTTATTTTCCTTCACGAATTTTTATACCCCTTCTACTACTTCGTCTGAGAAAGATCCTTGCGTGATTCTGGGACACTCAGTTCTGAATGATGGCCTCCAATTTTCAGTTTCTATGTACAGATCTTTATAAAAAATGCACAATCTCCTTTTGGATGCCTTCTGTTCTTCAATTATTTCATCGTTGAATATTTGCTTGTCAAACACGTTGCATCTCTTATTAACATTAGCAATTTTATGGAAAAATATGGTGTTCTATCACTAGCCTTCAGCCATAATAACCTGGATCTTTGCCTCCAGAAGATTCCTTCTAGCTTTGCCACCTCTTGTATTTCCAACAAAATTCGATCTTTCTCAACTAACTGTTCTCCAGTCAATTTCCCTTCTTCTCTGTTCAAGCATCTGCAGTTTCCTTAGCACATCATCCATCCTTTTCTCCATATTGCCAAAAGAATCTATATTCCACTCGTTTAATTTCTGCTTCAGTAGCTTCAGCTTGCAGGATAATACATAGTCAGGGAATCCACTTAATAGAAAAGAGTCCCATCATCCCTTTACCAACTAGAGGAAGCCTTCTGACCTCAGCCATATTGTCTCGGACTTGAAATACCACTTGTTTCCCTTCCAATTTCCACATTGCAACTCAACTGGGGAGTGATTTGAGATAGTTCTTGGGAGAGCATTTTGTTTGATATTCATGAATCTATCATCCCAATCTGCTTTTAACAAGAATCTATCTAATCTTGATGCCCGCAGCAGAATTTTCCCTCCTGTCCACCTGACATTGCTACCTCATAGGTGAGGGTCAATGAGCTATAATTCATGTATGAACTCTGAAAATTCATAGAAAAATTATTTTATCTGTTTGTGTAAACTTTAGTTATCAATCAAACTTTTTGTTTGTCTTGGATGTTGCAGGCCATCGAAGAGTCTCCTGAAGAACAGCCCAGTGCTAGCCCTCACCTGGAGCCCTGCATTAATTCTGATGATAGCTCTTCTGAATACAACGAGAACTTTCTGGATGATGTTTATGAGGAAGATAGTTGGTCCTCTGACTCAGACTACTGTACAGTACGTTATCCCCAATATACACCATTCTCCATTTCTCTTTTCAGTGTCTTACTGTGGCATAGAGTCAATCTGGTTTCTCTTTGTTCAAAAGATACATTTAGTGTTTTTTTTGTTTGGGCACTTTATTGATCTCTTTAACTCATTATTATGTATTCAATGTTGGTTTTATGGTATTTTTGAACACCCATGGCTTCACCTACTAGATTGAATGAGTAAAATGTGAGGTTTAATTTTATGAATTTGTGTAGAACTACAAATAAATTGAAGATATCTGTGGTTTTAATAACTGTCCTGAATTCTGTTACGCGTTGTCTTGGCACAAATATGTCAAACTTTTCTAACATTTTCCTTTTAAAATGTGTGATAGAATTCTGCTAAACAGTGCTATGTGAAAGAAGAGAGCAGTTCTTTGTCTGAAAAAGAGCAGACAATATTATTCCTGGCAAATATGGGATACCCAGTGGAAGAGGTTTCTATAGCAATGGAGAGATGTGGTGCGTATATTAAATTATATTCTGTCCTCTACATTAATAATGTTATCCGAGTCTTATATCTGATTAGACATTTAGTTTGGTTTTGATATGTATTTATATGCTAAGGTTTTATCATTGGCTGAAGAAATCTTATTCATGCAAGTTATATGGTAGGTGCTACTAAGTTGAGTTATCTTTGTGTCAATGCTCTTGCATTTGGAAGAAAACCTGATTATTGACACTGCAATATTCCTGAATATCTTTTTACAATTGCAGCACCTATCCTGATCTCATTTCCAGGTAATTAATGTCCTCTTTACAACTTTCTAGGTCCAGAAGCATCGCTTGCTGAATTGACAGATTTCATCTGTGCTGCTCAAATGGCAAGAGCGGAAGATCCCTATTTGCCAGAAGATGTAAAGGTCTGCTTTCCCCTCGCCTTATTTTGCAATGGACTCGTGTAAATTGACATTCTGTTCAACTTTGTCAAAATAGCAATATTATTTTTCATAGAATTGATGCCTCACTTCCATTGCGACAGCCAAAACTGAACCATGGTAGTGGTGGATACAAGAAGAGGAAGATGTTCAATCAATTGTGCAAAAGCAAAAAACCAAGGGCGATTTTTGATGAAGAGACAATTCGTTTGCCCAAACCTATGATTGGATTTGGGGTTCCTACAGAATCAGTTCCTGCAATTATCCGAAGAACTATTCCGGAGCAAGCTTTTGGCCCCCCTTTTTTCTATTACGAAAATGTTGCTCTAGCTCCAAAGGGTGTGTGGGATACCATTTCCAGATTCCTATATGATATTGAGCCTGAGTTTGTTGATTCAAAGTATTTTTGTGCTACTGCAAGAAAAAGGGGTTATATTCATAACCTACCTATTGAAAATAGATTTCCCTTGCTTCCACTTCCCCCACGCACCATTAATGAGGCACTTCCCCTAACAAAGAAATGGTGGCCATCTTGGGATCCACGGACAAAGTTAAATTGTTTGCAAACAGCTATTGGAAGTGCAAGATTGACTGATAGGATCAGGAAAGCTGTGGAGGCCTTTGACGGTGAGCCACCTATGAGGGTGCAAAAGTTTGTTCTTGATCAATGTCGGAAGTGGAATTTGGTGTGGGTTGGGAGAAACAAAGTTGCTCCTTTGGAGCCAGATGAATTTGAAATGCTATTGGGGTTTCCAAAGAACCATACCAGGGGAGGTGGTATAAGTAGGACCGATAGATACAAATCGCTTGGTAACTCATTCCAGGTTAGCCTAACCTTTTTTGTTCTAATTTTCACGTGTATATCCAAGTCTTGATGTAATCTTTTCTTTCTTTTGTTTTCTCTTAACCACAATTTTTTGCTGAGATCATTATGCATCAACTGGCTTAAATCCTATAATTAACATAATAGATTAGTTTAAGCTGATTAAAAAGCTCACTACGTATACCAGTTTTCAAACAAAACAAATTATACTACGTAATGTAGCTTTATTTTTTTCAGAAGGGGAATGACATTGGTGGTATTTGAAATTTTGAACAGAACATTCATCGACGCTACAATTTCAGTGTCATCTTAATTTTCTAAAATTTCTCTATTAAGTCGAGGGAAGTGGATGAATTGTTGGAAAAAAGAGGTAGAGAACCTATATAAAATGAAATGAAGATGCATAACTGGTGCTGTTGAATCTACAGTTAAGGGATATCACTAGCTCTAGAATATGAGTTCTGGGACTTCATGGCTTTGAAGCACACAAGTATTGTAATGTGCTTTTCCATGGGTATCTGGTAACCATGTGTGTAGGGGCTAATGGGCGATTCGTCAGCAAAAGGACTAAAAAATCTTATATTGAATATATTTTTTTGGGGGTGGTTGGGTGGAGGGCCTGTGAATAAGGGGAAAGGGAATCCCGTGGGTGAGATTTTAACCATGAACTACTTGAGTGTTAGATGAAATTGCAACACTAGGTTACAACACCAGTGTTGTCTCAGTTTAGCTTTATTTTAGATGAAGTAGTAGATTTCATTGAAGGCATCAAGCAGATGCAAATAGTACACAAAAGAGTGAGATCAAAAGTGAGTTTGTTAGCTCCATTACTGCGAGCCCTAAACTAAAGATAAGGTGCTAACAAAATCCAAAAAGTTGTCTGGGGAGTTTACAGGGGACAAATTACTCTAGCTATACAGTAAAATAAGACACAGCCTCGAGACTGTGATTAGGAGTTGCTATTCCATGAACATCTACGATCTTTTCTATCCAAATACACCAAAAAATACAAGCAGGGACCATTTTCCAGATTTTCCTAATGGCTCTACCAACCTTCCAAGTACTCCAGCATATGTAGCATCGTTAATCCTCTCAGGCATAACCCAACTGAGCCCAAAAACTGAAAAGAACATATTCCAGATATCTGTGGCAACTGAGCAGTCTAGTAGTAGGTGACTGTTGGTTGCTATACATTGTTTGCACATGTAGCATCTGTTGACAATAGCATTTTCCTTCTGTTTAGATTATCTTGAGTCAAACATGCTTCGTAGAGTGCCGTCCAAGTGAAGCAACTCACCTTTGGGGGTAATTTTGTTTTCCAAATTAGTTTCCATGACCAGCTTTCCTCCATCTCATTCTGGGCACAAAGAGTTGAGTAGCCTGTTTTGACAGAGTATAAACAATCAGCTTTGTGTTTTTGTGTTGTCCTTTCTGTTTCTTGGAGGAATGAGGTAATTAAAAGGATTGATGTAACAAGGTGACACATTTCCTGTGACTTCAGCTTCTGTTTTCAATTATTATATGCAACAAAATTGTTTAAACATATACAATGGTTGACCACTTCTTTATAATGAAGAGAAGCTTTGTCCTCAAAGGAATCATTGATTGTTTGAAGCATATGAGAGACAATCTGGAAATTTCAGTCTTACCCTGGTGCAACACTTAGTGTGAGGTTTGCTCCAACGGTCCAACCTCAAACCGACAAAAAACACTCCATCATAGAGAACAACGGTTGGAAAGAAGCTGTGTTACACCTGTTATCCCTCATTGTGCAATTGTGAACTCTATGGTACCATATTTTGATAGTTATAAGAGGAGTTTTAACTTTAACGCACTAACCAAAAAAAGGAGCAGTTTTGCACTGGCTATGTCCCACAAATGATGTGTCTGTAATTGTGGTGGTTGACATAATGTAAAAGTTAATTAGCTGAACTGATGAGCAAAGCAGTTGTCCCTCTTTCATTTTTGGTTTTTTTGTAATTTATCTATTTAGTTATGGTTTTCTGGGGTGGAGTGGGGTGCAAGAGTGACTATTCATTACTAGTAAACATCACTACGAAGTCTTTTCTTTTCCTCCTTTCAAGAAAGACGTCGTTTGTTCCTTAGCATCAACATATAATGAACTCTTGTTTTCAAAAATCTAGAGAAAGAAAACCGAAAGCATGACTTGATTAAGTTTTTTTTGTGTGTATACCTTTTCCAAAATTAGTCCTCTTCTGGAGTTCTGACATTCCTGGGAGGCATTCAATGTTTTGAGAGTGTGCAGATGAGTCAGCTACAGGGAGTTGTAGCTTAAACTAATCTTGAGTTGCTGAATGATTGTATGATTTGTGTACATGCCTACTTGGGTCCTTGTAGTGGTGAACTGGTCATAGAAGTGGAGAAGGAGGTGGAGGTAGGTAAAGTGAGAAGGGATGATAGAAGCTATGACCCTATCTTAGCTATAAATATCTAAAAGTTTACCAGTCATACGCTCTATGCTTAAAAAGTTGATAGTAGTAAAAGTTGTTACTCTCTGTTAGCAAACAAACACTTGAGGAAGTTCTTTGAATAGGTTGAACATCTGATCCAGTTAACCTGTCTTTACTGATTTTGAAAAAGACATAGCTCTATATAATGAGGACGTTTTTTTGATTCATTTGGACGGTATTAGCTTCTTTTGCAATAGTATCCTGTTGCTCTCTCATCGCCACACTATATGGTATTCTGGTGCTGCCTCAATAAGGTCTTGTCTCTTTCTTGTTTCCTTTTCTTGGTCAACATCATAATATCCCCTCGTCTTATCGTCTTTACCAAATAGTATTATTGCTTGGGCCATACTAGATCACTTTCTCTTTTAAATCTTCTTTCGGTGGAAAGATAAATTGTTGGTGATTTATGATCCTTATCCTTGGATGTATTGAGCGGAGGGTCTATCGGAAACAACCTCTCTACCCTTCAAAGGTAGGGATAAGGTTTACTTACATTCCCCACTTGTGGTAATACACTGAGTATGTTGTTGTTGTATATCCAAGTCT
>NW_006239014.1:1363742-1382896 GCF_000226075.1 Solanum tuberosum | reverse complement strand
GATTCAGACTCATGTATCCTAAGCACAAAATATGGTAGATACTTGTATCTCAATTACTCCTCTAATTAAGGAAATAAGTTACAACTAATTAATTTAAACAAATAAAATATGTATCTCGGTTTTAAAATTCGACAGATACATGTATCTCGCGAATTCAGATTCATGTATCCGAAGCACCAAATATGGTAGATGAAGTAATATTTGAAACTATTGGGAATCGTAGTAATTAGGATCTAAACTAAAGGGATTTATGTAGTTTGCCCTAAAAGAAATGGGTCATCTAAAATGACATTTTGGGCCTATTCTAAATTTTCAGATGACCCATTTAACTATTGTTCAATTAATGAATAAAAGAAATGGGTCATCTAAAAGGGCAATGTAATCTTTTAATTAATTCTTGGAAAAAGAAAAAAAAATCATTGGTCATCTTGGGTGGCACCTTGGAAAAACAAAGAGTCCAATGCATGCATTGGCTCTTAAGTTTTCAAGAAGAGTGGGGATTTAATGCTCAACACCTATTTAACCCCCCCCCCCCCCCCCACACACACACACATCCCCCTTCCTTTCCTTTTCTCCCCTTTAACTTGAGGTTACAAGATGTAATTAAGTAACTCCTACCTTGACTTATACAATTTCTTTTCCTTAGAATAATTTTTAACATGATACTTGGATTGATATTATTATAGGTTGACACAGTGGCATACCATTTATCAGTGTTGAAAGACATGTTTCCAAATGGGATGAACGTCTTATCACTCTTCTCTGGGATTGGCGGTGCTGAAGTTGCTCTTTACCGTCTTGGGATTCAACTAAACAATGTGGTCTCTGTGGAAAAATCTGAAGTGAACAGAAACATTGTGAGAAGTTGGTGGGAGCAAACTAATCAGAGAGGCAATCTTATTGATTTTGATGATGTGCAGCAGTTGAATGGAGACCGCTTGGAGCAACTGATAGATTCATTTGGCGGATTTGATTTACTGATTGGTGGAAGCCCGTGCAACAATCTTGCAGGCAGTAACAGGGTGAGCAGGGACGGTCTTGAAGGCAAAGAATCGTCTCTATTTTATGACTATGTTCGGATACTGGACTTAGTCAAGTCCATAATGTCTAGACAGAGATAGTATGACAGAAATTCGTTCTAGCTTCAGATTTAGTTTATCTTTCAAAATTATGAGACATTATTGATGAAGACATCAAAGGATAAAGCCATCACATAAAATTTCTGGCTTAAGATTCTGCATCGACTGGTCTCCTACAAAATACCAGTTGATGTACATTCTATTTCGCTTTGAAGCGAAAACGAACATGAAGTGTAAAGTATATTACTACTATTAGTTATTTGGCCTAACATGCCATTTCAGTTGATGAGCATGCACAGTTACAGTCTTGTATCCTGATCCTATCCTTCATAACTAATTTTCTGGAATTTGCACAATAAAGGAATACCTGCAGATAGCTCAGCACTTGAATCTCAATGTTAATTCTTCACAAAAGTAAAGAGTTTTACTTTCATACCATGACAATATGAATAATGTTTTTAACACGATTTGGTCCCCTAAAATTGATTGTCTTACTGTTAAAACTTGTTGCCTGGAAAATGAAGTACACAACTTTTTCTTATAGCTACCTACTCCTATACATAATATGTAGTCACAAAATATTTTAAAAACTAACAAATGCAAAGCTTTTTTTCTCTGCTAAAGTTCCTGTGTAATAATATTATTAGATACTATATGCAGGAAAACAAAGCATATGACTTATCCCAACTTTCATGATCATAATAACATATCTAATTTTCATTTTAGATGGCTTATTAAGCGCAAGAAAGTTACATATTTGGCCTGTTGACTAAATTTTTTTAATTATGAATATATTCAAGTAGGTGCCACATAGGATGATATAAGTGGGGAGAGGAGACTTAACCGTCCGAGGGCAAATATGTGTCCAAAGTTGGATGACATTGGATGATATAAGTGGGGAGATGAGGCTTAACCGTCCAAAGGCAAATATGTGTCCAAAGTTGGATGACAAGGACAAGTATATCAAAGAATGTATAAGAACGGGTAAATATAACATTTTTCGGAGAGTACTTAAGAAAATATGACCCTCTCCTCGTCCTAATTTATGTGATGTAATTTGGCCGATCATGAAGTTTAAGAGATATAGGAAAACTTCACAACATTCAAAACTACCCTAAAAAAGAGTACACCTTTGTGGATTTTTTGCCAAATAAGTGGAACCTAACATGAACAAAATATTGATAATGTCATTAAATATTTGTATGTGTTATTCTTTTTGTGACTTATTAAATGTAAAACGAAACTGTGTCATATAATTTGGGACGGATGGACTATTATTCAACTACTATAACTGCTCTGTTTTCTTCTTGACACTCATAAATCTACATTGGTCAGCTTGTCCATGTTTATAGCAGAGTTTGTTGCTGATCTATTATTCCTCCATTAGCATCAATTCTTCATTATTTCAGGTTTCAACTTTATTTGCTAAGAAAAAATAAAATAAAGTAAAGACATTTTAATATTGACAAGATGAGTTTCCGAGAGGATTATGCCAGCAATTCCGATGAGAACTCAATTCGAAAGCCATTATTACTCCCTACGAAAGGGAAAGACGTAACGAGGACGAGTTTTCGAGATGATTCTGCTATCTGTGAGGATGGTCTCCGGAAGCCATCGTTACATACTGGAAGCTGGTATCGAATGAGCTCCAGACAGTCCAGCATGATGGAATCATCAGCCCAAATTCTTCGCGAATCCGTCTCCATTTATCTGTGTGTCCTCATTGTAGCATTGGGCTCTTTTCAATTTGGATTCACTGTATGCATACCTAACTTTTCACTGTATGACTTGACACAAAGTTTAAGAAAGTAAAAAAAATTGACGTATAAACTAAAAATGTAATATGACACTTATATATACTGACATTACCAATGTCATGTAATTAACTTGTCCTGTTTTTTAAGTTACTAATTTTATTTTTGCAGTTGGGATATACTAATCCTACGCAGTCCGATATCATGAATGACCTCATACTTTCAATTTCAGAGGTTTTAATCTTCTTTCTAGTAGTACATTGTTGTTATATTCATCATTTGCATTGTTTTCTTAGTATTTTGATATAATGTGTCAGGGAATTCAAAGTTCGCGGTATTGATGTTATGTTAGAATAATTTCTCTTTTTTTCATGAACAGTTTTCGATCTTTGGATCTTTAGCGAATGTGGGTGCAATGGTTGGTGCAATTGCAAGTGGTCAGATATCTGAATACATTGGAAGAAAAGGGGTATAAGACTCTGCATATACAATTGTACAATCTCGATATCATCAGTGTATAGAAGTTAAACCATTTTTGTGTGTATTTTTGCACGTCTTCCTTTTTTTTGCTTTATCATGATTTACTCCCTCCTTTCATATTGAAATGCAGACACTAATGATTGCAGCACTTCCTAATATTAGCGGATGGTTCGCCATTTCAATTGCAAGAGTGAGTGGTTAGTTGCTTTATATATGTTACACATTTCAGTTGCATTTCTTTTATAGGAAGTTTACTTGAATATATGCATTTTCCATCATTAACAGGACACATCATTTTTATACATGGGAAGGTTGATGGGAGGTTTTGGCGTTGGCATCATTTCGTATGTGGTAAATGTTGTACTTGTGTTGCTTTAGTGATAGCTCTAGTTGGAGTTGTAATGAGAACCTCCTGATTACCTAAATTCTTCATGTTTGTTTACGTATAGGTTCCTGTATATATATCGGAGATTTCACCTCAAAACATGAGAGGAGTTCTTGGATCAATTAATAATGTTAGTTTTGTTATGTGCTTTCAATCATAATGGTTCGATATTTTAACGTTCCATTCCTGGTGTATAGCTTTGTTTAACAGTTGGGATAATGGTCGCATATCTATTGGGACTCTTTGCGAGCTGGAGAGTGCTTGCAGTTATAGGTGAGCAATGTACGAGTTCTTGTTGAAATTCAATCAATTCCAAAGAAATTTTCTCATTCATATGATACTTATCGCAAATGGATTGCTTTTACCCTGTGTTAGTACTAGAATTCAGGGGAGATTCTTTATCAAGTAACAGCATTTGGTGACATTCATCAAGTTCTTACCGTACCATTAGCAGAAATAGTACCTTATCCAGTATAGTACTTATACATATATATATGCTTTTGAAATAGTACGAGAATAATGGATTAGATGTTCTTTGTTGATGAGTGGATCTATCCGTATAACATCCTATACATTGGAAGTTCAATAGGAGACGTATTCATGTGATGTTAAGTTAATTGAAGCAATGAGATTATAATGTAATGCTTCTGTCTATATTTTCTTGAATCGAACATATTGGTTTGAGTCTTTCTAATAGTGAAACTTTTTCATCCTATAATTCCCCTCTGCAGGAATGTTGCCTTGCATGGTTTTGATACCTGGTCTATTTTTTATACCAGAATCTCCTCGTTGGTTGGTATGCATAACAAACTTGGGTTTTTGTCCTTCTTGTTTTTCGGTGTTTATGTTATGCTAACATTCCATAGTGTAATGTTTAGGCTAAAATGGGGAATTTTGAGGATTTTGAAACTTCGTTGCAAGTTCTAAGGGGATTTGACACTGACATATCCTTAGAAATGAATGAGATCAAGGTAAATCAATTGAGCTGGTTATCTGTCATGATCTTCAACTGTTTTGAACATTCAATTTGCTCATAAAATATGTTTGTGCTTGTTTGTTGTTCATATCCTTTGTCCAGAAATCTGTGGGATCATCGAGTAAAAAAGCTACTATTCATTTTTCTGAGCTTAAGAGAAGGCGATACTACTATCCTTTGCTGGTATACCTGTGCATTGTACCATTATGTTTCAAGAGATGGTAGTCTATGAAAATATGCTTGAATTCCCCTTACTCCTCTCAAGGGTCACTCTCATGAGTTGGTTCTAATAATATGCAGATAGGTATTGGATTACTCAGTCTCCAGCAACTCAGTGGCATTAATGGTATCTTAATGTATTCCAGTAACATCTTCAAATCTGCTGGTTAGTCAGTTCTTCGATTATCTGTGAAGTTGTCAAACTAGAATCATCAAATGATTTGAAACGAAATCCTAGACGAACATGTTAGTGGTGTTAGAGGCCTTATCGACTAGTACCTTGAAGAACTTCTCGATCATTAGATTGTATTTGTAGTTGTTAGTCACAGAGAGACTATGTACAGAGTGAATGGTTCAATATATATGGCTTTAATTGCAATGCTTTTCAAACTAACAGGAGTTTCATCTAGTAAAGCTGCAACATTTGGACTCGGGGCAATTCAAGTAAGTCACTCCCGCGATATATAGTTTTCATTTCTATGCAAATATTGTTCTTGAGTATTAACAAAAGTACTTCTATAGGTTGTTGTCACAGCTATAGCTGCATCACTGGTGGACAAGGCGGGTCGCAGAGTACTTCTAATTGTATGTCTAGGCAGAAATTTTTCATTTGATACTAACTACTACTACATATTAAGGGGAAAAAACTTATATATTGACACACATTTTTTCAGATGTCCTCGTCGCTAATGACAGTTAGCAGCTTCCTTGTTGCAACAGCATTCTACCTAAAGGTCAGTAACTTCAAATTCACATCCATGAGAATTTATCAAGCAGTTATCCGATTTAACGATATTTCTTGCGTACTATTTTTCTACTTGAAATCAGGATTTTGCGCCTAAAAGTTGGCATCCTGCATTAGGAATATTATCACTAGTTGGACTTGTGGTATAGTTCATGCTTCAACTTCTACTTATCCCCCCCTAATTACTGTCCTACACTTTGCTTCTCCGCGTATTATGTGTGATTTCTAGCATTTTTCAGAGCCTTTAGTCTTTACCAATGAATTTTCCAGGTTTTAGTGATGGCATTTGCTCTGGGATTGGGGTCTATTCCATGGATCATAATGTCTGAGGTACGTCGAAGCTAATTCATAGTTAAATCTTTGTACATGGATCATTAACACCTACCAAAACAAGTAGTTCAAAGCAAAATTAGCAATCAAAGTACGAGCAATTCAACTGTTATATGCATGACCTTATAGTTTTCGAAATAATTTGTGCAGATATTGCCAGTAGACATTAAGAGTCTTGGTGGCAGTGTTGCTACATTGGCAAATTGGCTAACATCATGGGTTGTTACAATGACAGCCAACTTGCTTTTGAGTTGGAGTGAAGGAGGTGCGCGTTTTATTAGACTTCTCTCCTACTACATATTGTTTGTATATAAGAATGCTATGAACAACTCGAAAAAAATGGTTGTATTGGCAGGAACATTCATCATCTATACAATGGTATCAGCATCAACAGTTGTTTTTGTTAGGATTTGGGTACCTGAAACCAAAGGGAAAACACTTGAAGAAATTCAACGTTTCTTCAGATGATGCAAACCAATTCTATGCAATCAAATACAACGAGCGTTCCAAGGGGTTAATTTCACGTATGGTTACTGAATTCACTCTGCAAATTCACAACATTATTTGTTGTCAACTTTAAAATAGTTGAGGAAATGAAGAACTTTGGAAATGAATGGTCTTGAACTTTTGACTTCGCTTGTTTAATATGTGACTTTCAAGTTTAACAACTTTGACTTTTGACCTTGAAGGTTTCCACATGAACAAGCGTATTCAAAATGACCAATTTTCAAGGTCATTTGGTGTAATTTCACTGATGAAGGAGTGGCGTTAATTTTTTTTTAGCAAATTAGTAAACTGTTGCTACGATAAATGTATTTTTTTTTATATTTAGGATACTACCATTGAAAAATATTATGGTTGGTACTTACATGTGTTCAAAGGGATACCTACTAATATATACAGTTCGGTCAACTAGTTTACAAAATATGTATTAAAATGACTGAAGAGTACATTTTAATGTATATATAGTATAGGTGTATTTAGTGTTAAGTATATACAACCTATACATTGTGCATATATTTTGTGAACTAGATCACCCAAATGCATTTGTTGTAATTTTCCCTTGTTTAAAATTGATTAATTGCAAGTTTGCACTTCAAATGAATTTGAATTAAATTTTTGCCCTTGAAAATCAAACTTATGCATAGCGAGACATAAATTATTTAATGACACGAAGCGTAACCTGAAAGATACTATGATACGAAAATACAAATTTATACCTCTCAAAAAAAAAATTTACCTTGAGAAACAAAAAAATAAAAATCAACACAAAATAGGGAAAATATGCAAATGACCCGTTTTAATACAGGCCTTATTTGGCCCATTAGTTAGGCTACTCTTGTGCCTCAAGAGCACACTTGGGTAAATGAATCCATTAAGAACATGGTATATACCTAATATATACATTATATTTATTATTCATAACTACACTCTTAGAAAATTACTATTCTTAATTATATTTTATATTTTTATAGCATATTTTTTCTCGTCTCTCTCTTACTTGCCTCTCGCTGTATTTTCACTTGTATTTTGTATTTTGAAGGATATTTTTCGGTAAATCTCTATATTTTCACCTTGATTTTGCACCTTGAAAACTTCTTGTAGATCCTTGATGTATTTTTGTAATTCACTTGTATTTATGTATTATAAATAAGGGAACTTTTAACAATCACTACATTTTTTATATTTTGCCTTGATTGTACAATGTATATTGTTGCTTGTATCCAAGTATACACCCAAGCATTTCACTCTTGTATTTCTGTATTTTGCCTTACTCAAGCGAAATTGAGTGAATACATACAATCTATCGTGGCTATATCCATTAAGATTGTACGTGTTGGTATCTACCACCATTAGAGTGAATGAATACACGTGATACAAATTGGTAACAATTGATACAGTAGAGCGAATGAATACAAGTGAAACTGAAGCAAATGAACACAATCCTAATATTTTGTTTTTGTTTTTGTTTGTATTCTTATATAGAATTGTATTCGTTGATACAATCTAAATGTGCGTATGAATACAACAAATATACATAATCATCTGATACCTCAAAAAAAAAATCGTCCGACCCCTCAAACACTCGCTATAAGTGGTAAATACCTAAATCATAACCGTAGATTATTAATAAAGCCCAGCCTATATTTATTTATGGAAAATCCTTGTCCATTTACCACAAGTTAAGTAGTAGTACCCTTTGTGTATTAAAAAAATGTTTTTGATCAAAATAAATTTCAAACTTGCGAGAGAGTGCCACTATATAAGAAAATATAAAGTAGACATTGAAAATTAACAAAATCATGTGGCATATTACATGACTTAAGAAAACGTAAAGTGTTAGACTAGCCAAATTAATTAGTTTAATTACAGAAGTATTATTCTATTAAGTAGGGTAGACGATCGTTTAATTTTTTAATAACTTCAAGGTAAATTAATTCATAGATCAAAAGGAAACAAATCTTACACATATAACAAGAAGAGACCACAAGAATATACTCAGGATGTTGCCTCTTTATTATATTATTATGTCTTCCAGAGGATTTTTATAGTGATTATCACCATTTTTATTTAAATAAATATATTACCACCTAAATGCCGATTGTCGGCCACACTTTACCATAAATTTTTATTTATTAGAAAAAATAAGACAAAAGAAATTTAGTGTTAACCCTGGTTTCTTTTCTTTTCCTCTTTTCAATTTTTTTTTTATTACTCCCTCTGTCCCTAATTACTTGTCCACTTTTCCTTTTATAGTTATTCCTAATTACTTGTCCATTTTGACAAATCAAGAAAGAATAAAATTTTTTTTATCTATTATACCCTCAATTAAATGACTAATTACTTTGAAAAATGCAAAACTTTTCATCCACTTCATAATTAATAGGGGTAAAATGGTAAACTCACTATGTCATTAGTTGATTTCTTAATAGGTGTGTCAATTCAAAAGTGGACAAGTAATTAGGGACATAGGGAGTATCATTTAGTGCCTGGTAGATAATTGTATTGGGACTCGACTAATTAAATATTCGCCTTCAAAAACTTTTACATTTGAAGGTAAAACGTTCCTTAATAATAGCAATTGCATACCCATATTTGAACCCGATACCTCTATTTCCAATTCTTTTGCCTACAAAATTATCGCACAAAAAAGACTAATCTATGTTTTCTCTTGTGAGATATTGCATGTTTTTATTTTATTTTATAGATAAAAGGTTAAGTATGGTTGTCTTGTAAGTGAAGTAATAGTTCTTACGTACAAGTGTTTGGAAAATATTATATTGGGGAAAAAATTAAAGTTAAAGTTAAGAAAATATTAAAAAATTAAAGTTATTTTTGGACTTAAATTTCACTTGAGAAAACTAAAAAATATCATCACCCATCCAAAATTAGATCCCATCTGTCATAAATTACATCAGTAAATAACCATGTTTGTGGGATCAGATATAAATTTCATATGCTCACATAAGGCATGTAGACAATGTAGAAAAGAAGTTCATGTAATATAATTATCATCAAGTGTACGTGATATTCAAAGTGATCTGAAACATATACTCAATTAACACAATAATCACTCAATTTATTCAAAACAAGCTTATGAATTTACAGTTAATTATAGAAGTCATCACATAACCGCAATTAAACACCCAAAACATGACATTAAATACTCATACATATATGACACCCCCTTATCCTTAACTCGTATTATCAGTGTATTATAAAAAACATTCCTTCCATCAAAGCTAAAAGGTCTTAAAATACCTCTATCCATCCAAAAAAAAAACTCTCCAATATATACCATGAAGGGAAAAAGGACAAATATACTCCCGAACTATCATAAATGATATGCAAATACCTTCCGTCATACTTTTGGATATTGGTGCCCCTGTCGTCTAAAAACTAGAGCATATATGCCCTTCACTCTAGCGGAAGACTAAATAGGGACACGTGACACAATCTTATCCGTCCATCCGATATTTAATAAATGTTGGATCGGTGGATAAGATTATGACACGTGTATGTCCGTTAGTATAAAGGGTATATATGCTCTAGTTTTTGGACGGCAGGGACACCAATGTCCCAAAAGTATGACGGAGGGTATCTTTTTACCATTTACGATAGTTCGGGGGTATATTTATCCTTTTAAATTTCAATTTAAAAAAATGTTATAAATTTGTAAAACTATGCTTTTCGCGAATATTCGCGATCACCCTATCACCTCTCGATGATCGTGACACCCAGGGTATAATGACTGGCACTATAAACCAACCAAAAAATTGATGCCATCACTTGATTCATTTAAGTACCCAAACTTCTCAAAATGCAAATTAAATATGTAAATCACTCCCTTAAACAACCTAAGAACTTGTTGAAGCACTCAAATCACCGATCAGAGACCGTCTAGGCACATATTTAGGTGTGATCAACTCTTAAATTTTCAAATTAACTAGTATGCAACCTAAGTGTCTAAATCATTTACAAGCCCTTCAAGACTCGTCCACAAATCATCCACCTAAATCCCAAATCACCATCCGTACCTCTAGGAACTTTCAAACCTCAATTCCAACTCGTTTATTCTAAATGTTGACTTTGGTCAATCCTTATTCTATTTTTGAATTTTTACTCTAATACATATCCAATTGTCTCAGTTCGCAAATCAAAATTCACATTTTAAACCTACAAGAAGTGTCACTTAAAAAAGGGGTCTTAATACTCAAAACCATCCAACGGATCGTTACTAGATAATGCACCTAATCACTTGCAAATACTGATGACCAAACTTATCTTGTTAAAAAATACTTCCTCTTTC
This sequence comes from Solanum tuberosum, assembly GCF_000226075.1. Taxonomy (NCBI): domain Eukaryota; kingdom Viridiplantae; phylum Streptophyta; class Magnoliopsida; order Solanales; family Solanaceae; genus Solanum; species Solanum tuberosum. The sequence continues at coordinate 1,372,118 of NW_006239014.1, read as the reverse complement.
AAGGCATTCTAATCACACGCTTCATTATTAAGTGATTCTAGTCATAAATCATCATAAAGATTCAAATTCAATATTTAATAGTCATGATCCATCATATTACTACTCCCTCCGTTTCAAAATGAATGACCTCCTTTCCTTTTTAGTCTGTTTAAAAAAGAATGACCTCTTTCCTTTTTTGGTATTATTTTAATTTCAGCTTTCCACGTGGCATGTTTGAAGCCACAAGTTTGAAGGGCAATTTAGTACATTTGACATAACTTTAATTTAGGACCACAAGATTTAAAAGTTTTCTTTATTTTCTAAAACTTCGTGCCAAGTCTAACCAGGTCACTCTTTGTGAAACGGAGGGAGTAAGAAAATATGGGGTGGCAAAAAGGTAGAATTAGGGGTAGTGACAAGGCAGACAAAACGTATATAATGAGTGGATGGAAGAAAAAAAAAGGTAAATCTTAGTTTTCTTTGGGTACAAGACTAGAACCCTTCATAGGAGACAATAAGAGGCTACAGTATTTATTCTTTAGAGGAAAGTAATAATAATAATAATAATAATAATAAATATAACACATTATATTGTTGACCAGACCAGATCAGAAACTTACTAAATAACTTTCTATATAGGTTATCTTATCAAGTGTTCCTCTCTTTATTACAAATTTGCATTTTTTTTTTGGGGGTTGTTATCGATCACTTTTTTTCTCTTTACTCTAACCAATTGACCAATCGAAAACTTAGTCCTATAAGACATAAAAAGCTAAAAATAAACTGGGCAAGTGAGATTCATTCCAGTTGTATCTTGTTGCTTTTGAGGAATGTACGTTACCTTTTCCTTTTGTGTTTTTTTTTTATATAATATTATACTATATAGTATAATATAGTTCTCTTCTTTTTTTAGAATTTAGACACTGTTCTTTTCGTCGTTTGTAGCATATAAAGTAGTATGTAGTAATCAATCTAGATTTGAATCTTGGTATTCAAAATCTTTTTAATATGCAGATTTTGTTTGTGTGCTTTTTCTCTTAGTTTATTTGCATGGATTGGATAGTTGGATAATTAGTTCATGCATGCAAATATTCAAAGTGTAACGGGGGAATTTCAAAATGGCTAGTAGTGATTATTATTTACGTATGGCACGGGTTTAGTGTGTAATCATGAGAACTTTATCTTTATACACTTATATTATAGTATATTTAAGAGAATTTGAATCAATAAGGTCCTCCGTCCATCTAAAAGATTATTTACCATTTTATATTTTTGTAATCATAATTGTATTTTATTCATTTTTCAACATATAATAATTAGGGATAATATAGTAAAATTATGGAGTATCATTTTATTTATTTTTTCTTAATAGATGTGTCAAACTCAAGCATGAACAAGTAAACATGAACGAATAGAAGGAAGTAACCATCAATAATTGTTCTTAACAAATTAAATAAAAATTATAGTGATCAACAAAACTCCTAAATCATTAAGTCAACATCTAGTTTTGTGTTGAGGTGATTCAAAAAATTTATATATACACTAAAAACAATTTAAAATACCTTATGTATACAATGTAATTTCTTGTCGAAGGGATTGAGATGAACACTACCCCCAGATCTGCTCTTGATAGTGATTATTATATATATTGTTAAAAATATTTGTATATAAAGATAAAAACCCATTGATTAATATATCCTTTTTTTATGAGTTTAAGTAATATATTGCATATAAAAAAGAAAAAGGTATCATTATAAAAAAAAAAGTTTGATGTAGTAACTAATATATTTTATATTTAAATTCAGATTTTAAGAAATGATATCTTTTAAATGATGTGATAGTAAAAATGATTTAACCTTAAACTGGTCGGTGAAATAATGAAGGAGCAAAGTTGGATAATTTAGGACTATAATTAGGGAGATATTTAATATTAGGATTATAGATAGGACTAGATGGGACCCACAAAATCGAAGATGCCACGTAAGATGATGGTCATTGTATTATACTTATTTTTATATTATAATATATAGTTTTATTATGGTAGATTTGTAATGTATGATGATTTATGAGGAAGCGTGAGCATATTTGTTAGCCTCAAAGAATGTGAGAATTATGGAGGCGTTCGTGGGGGGTAATTGGCTTCCATGATTAATCAAATCCCAGAGTTACATTAAAAACCGTATTATTAGATTTCATTTCTATTGACTGATGATACTACTTTTATACTCATTTGCATTGACCCTATCTTTATCTAGTGTTAAATTTTACGTGTCATATTTAGTATTTTTTAAAAAAAAAATTGATGTGCTATTTTAATATTAATTATTTTTTAAGATCTAATACTAAACATTAAATAATATAAATATTCATGTGATAAAATATTAGTATCAATCATTATATCTTAAAAGACGTGTAAAGTCCAAAGTGAACAAGTAAAAAACAATGAGAAAATATATATGCTACTCCCTTTTTCCATGCTACTACATTGTGCATTTTATGTGTGGAATAAAAATTGTAGGTATGGTAAGAGTTTCAGTTATATGCAAAAAAAATTTATAATATTAGATCATTTTTACATGTGGCAGGATGTAATCTATATTATTTTTAAGATTACAAATTTTATGTTTTAAGGAGACTAATATATAAATATCTTTAAAATAGCCTGATGATGATATTTTTAAGAATATAATTAAATAGATAATGTATATAACTTAAACTCGTAATATGATAAAATATTGGTGTGACATGAGTAGGTGGGGGGGGGGGTGTTATACCATGCAACGTTTATAGTGTATGGTAGTGATGATAATAAAAATTATTGGGTAAATGAAAAGATTATAATATATAGTTGATAGAGCATATTTTGGAAAGTGAATGGCAAGTCTGGTCTGGTCTTGTTGTTTGTCGAGCAAAGGGGACGCCAATCTCAAGATCATTTTATTCTCTAACCCTTTTTTGAATCTTGTTATCGATATTCTTGAGGGAAGTTTTTGTTTCTAATTTCGTTGGACCCCATTTCCATCATCATTACACTTGTGGGGTAGAGTACCAAATTATTATTATAATATATAGTTTTTTTTATTTTTAAAGAGAGAGGGTGGGTGGGTACACCTTTTCTTTTTTGTTTTCCTCCCTTTTTTACCATTCTAAGTTTGCATCTTCTGAGTCAAAGATTTTGCTCTCTCTTAGTTCTGATGAAAGAAAGAAACATGTTGCTTTGATGATTGCCAGAGTATCCCTTCTTTTTTTGCCCACCATCCACAATTGCCAATGCATTTTATATTTTAACTTACTTAATTGCATCATTAATTGAAATTAAGTTTTAATCACCAACATGATTGTGGTGTATGATTGCTCCACCCTTAATTAAAAGTTTTAGGTTCGAATTCTAGATATGAAGAAAATTTTGTTGGAAGCACCACCTCCTAATGATTAGCCATGTGTGCAGACTGAATATAGTCAATATAGACACCAAACACCGGATGAAATGTAAAAAAAAAAGTTAATCATGTTACTCTCTCCGTACGCGTACCATATTAGTTGTCAAAGTTAAAAAATATATATTTATCTTAATTTACTTGTCATTTTATAAAATCAAGATGAAATTAATTATTTTTATTTCATTTTACTCTTAGTATTAAACGTTCTTGAAATATGATTATTAGCTTAGTCTTGTTCTCAAATAAAATACAATTTCTTAGCAAAAGATATGTTATAATAGTGAAAAGTACTTTTTTATTTTAAAATGTGAAAAAATAAAATTAATAATTAATACGAGACGAAAGGAATAGTATTTTCACTTAGGAAAATAAATAAATTTGTAGGTTATAAGTTGGATAGGAAATTAAGAATAAGATTAGGTATATTTGAATATGAGTTGATCACGTGAATTGAGGGTACGGTTACTGAGTAATGGACATGCAATGCCAGAAACTGTAAAACTGATTGTTCTTGTGATGTGTACCTAATTTTTATGATAGGAGGAATGGTGCAATTCAGTGTTAGGAAACTTACTCTCATAAGTATCACTTCCATATCTACTTTTATATTTCTTGTGTCAATTTATTTCTTCAATTATCTACCTACCTACCAACCTCGGAATGGAACAAAATCTATGCTACAAGTTTGCATCACATAAACTTTAGATTGATAGCAATGGTACTCTTGCGTTCGATTTTTGAGTATAATTTTTTTTTGTTGGAAGCTTAATTCCCAAATGGAGCAAAGGTGGACCCATTTATATAGTATGCACTTGTTAATTTTGATAAAAATTATGTATATATATCTTGAGAAATTGACATAAATTATAATATAATTAACGATGCACCCATAAGGGGCATAGAAATATCATTGTGTTGTTGGTACAAGCTAGAGGAACCACCCGTCGAGACGTGAGTTGGGTCGGGGCGGAGATATGGATACCGACAGATATTGGGTGGCCTCGTGATCGGAGAAGGCAGATCCATGGAAGACTGTTCCTCATTGTCACGTGTCTTTCTTTTGACCAATTTATCTCCTCTCTTTATTTGGTTATAAGATCAAAAATATTAACTTTATGTATTCAAATATGACATGTTATTAATTATATGTAGTTTAATTTTCAAAAAAAATATTATTTGAGTTAAAGTTACCTACTCAGTTATATATACTAGTTGTGTTTAATTTGTATAATACATAGTATAAAATACACATTATATCGATGTGTAAAGAATTTTTATATTATTTATTAGTATATTTTAACATATCGTAATTTACTGCATTTCTAATTTACCAAATTCAAATAGTAACGCCAGTTACTTGTACATATATTGCTTAATTATTAATTATATATTAATCTGATATTATAAGTAAACAGTACACTAATCACTACACAAAAAGTTAAATCCCAACAAATAATTCGAATTCTGCTATGATAGATCTGCCAGTAATACTCAGGTATTGCTAAATATAGAGACCACTGCCACTTAAACTGTGCAATTATATTATCTCCCTTTCAATTGGTCTGTCTTACTTTTGTTCTAATTCGTTTCAAAGAAAATATCTCGATCAAAAAATTAAAAAATATTTAAATACATTTTACGAATCTAAAATTAGACAAATAAATTGAAACGAAAAGAGTACTCGAGAACATCTACTAGAACTTAAGTCTCTTCTTTACTCTTTCTCCAGTCGAACTATCACTTTGAGTTTTTGCTTTAACTTCTTCATCTATCCCTTTCTCTGACTTGTTCACATTAATCTGGGTCCCCACCTCTTCATTCATCTGCAAACAAAGAATCCAAAAGGAAAAAAAAAACGTTGTAGACCACATTTGACGACAACGTGGACTTGCTGACGTGTATTTGTTTAATTAATTACTATACACTACAGTTTACTAGTAGCTTATATAAAGCTAATAAACTACCTCACTTACTCCATATCTTTCCTCTCTTTTGTACACTACAAAAGGCTACACAACTGATCTCTTCTCTCAATTTCATAGACAAAAACAAACACGATGAATAGTTGTGGTAACGCTTATTGTCATGGTGGTCCGTGCAGTTGCAATTTGTATTACGGTCATGAAAATAACGCATACTCAATGTTCTATAGTACTCATCATGAGTATCAAAAAGATGAAAATTATTCCGAAAACATGTATTCCTTCGCTTCTTCTCCTTCTTCTTCTTCGTCTTCCGTTGATTGTACTCTCTCCTTAGGTACACCTTCCACTCGTCTTAGTACTACCAATGATGAAAAGCGAGTTCATGATGAACAACGTCGCTCTTCTTCTTCTTACATGTCAAAATGTTGGAATATTCTACAGAACAAAAATCATACTTCATCGACTCATCATCACAAATCCGGCCGTGGTAGTAACAACGTTAATTCAGGCAGCAACAACGCTGACCCACTTGTTGCCCGTCGATGTGCTAATTGTGACACTACTTCAACACCTTTATGGAGAAATGGTCCTAGAGGACCTAAGGTAAATATATATTTTTTATATGCTTATTTGTAACGAATTCTTTATTCGTATATACTAAATTGAACTATATATGTATATGGTGCAGTCACTTTGTAATGCGTGTGGGATTCGATTTAAAAAAGAAGAGAGGAGAGCTAGTGCAGCAGCCGCGGCTAATGGTAACGCGGGTGGAATCGGAATGGAGAGCAGTACACAACATACGATAAACGGATCGTGGGCTCATAATTCACAAGGACAGAAAATGCCGTGTTACACATCAGCTTATGGAAATCACGAATTTAGGTTTATTGAAGATCATGATGATCGTGATTCTGATAATGCAATTTCATTTTGGCCATTTTTAGCATCTCAGCATTGTTGATTAGACAAGAAAAGAAAAAAAAAAAAAGGAAAAGAAGATTATGATATGATGATGGAGGCAACATTATTCATTTTTAAAGTTTTAAAAAAATTCAAGCAAAGGAAAAAAAGGAAAAGAGAATTTTGCTTTTTTTTTTGGTTTTAATTCTTGTTTTGATCGTTATGATATATATAGTTAAGCACATTTAATACTTTGAAATGTGCGCTTTTTTATCCTTCTACTTATGAATATTTTCACAAATTAATATTCAATGCTAAACTATTTAATTATTGATGTGTTACATTGTTCTTTCAAATTTGAGTTTAATATATGCTACTTGCTAAAAACTGTCTAATCATCTACATTATTGTCTGTCAGCATGCTTACTTCATTACCATATTTTCCTTCCTTCATATTTGATTACGACACTCCATATTCCTTTTTACTTATCATTTTTGATAAATTTAAAAAAATTATTTATTATATCCTCAATTTATTTAGAAAGTTAATATTTTTTAAAAAGGTAAAAAGAAATTAATGAATAAATTGATTTTGAAATTCTATCAATCAATAAGGGTAAAATAGTAAACTTAATATGTCAATTTATTTTTTTAATAGATGTGTCAAGTAAAAAATGGACAAGTAAATAAAAACAGAAGGAGTATATTTTATTTGAGTTGGGGTTTATTAAAAATAAACTCTACCTTTACCGGCAGGCCTACTACTAGAAATAATCATTTTTCTTACCACGAACTAATGGGAAATTTTTGTTATGAAACTTGATTTACTCGCTCATTTTCCATCGAACCAGCTAGCTCAAAAATAGATTCTCGTTGAAATAGTGAAAAATTTTCTTATTTTTTCGTGTGAAAACACTGCTTCATTTTCTTTTTTCATCGATTCAATCAAAATATTTGTAGGAATATAGTCATTGAACTTTTTCGAATGCAAAATTTCAATAGAAAATAATGATTTTTTAATAATGGCTGAATTTATAGACAACACGTGAATCCATGATTTCTCTACAAAACGAAGTATTTTATGTATATATTCTCTAAATTTAGCATAATATTATATGTTGACACTCATGCTACAAGAAAACTAATGTGTGCACTTAATTGAAGATTGAGTTTTTACATTGGATCAATTCGCACTAAATATATTTTTTAGTGGTACAACCAAGTTCTAGGATTTAGAAATCCTAGATCCATCACTATTCACTTAGCAGATATAAAATTGTGTACACATCATCATTTTCAAATTGGTCACTTATAAATTAAGAGATACAATATTGGTATGAAATATGAAATATTAAGAGACCAAAAGTATGCATTTTAATTAAGTGAAAGTTAAATATACTTAATGAGACGAGATGATGTTATGGTACTGATATGATAGTTATTGTCCTACAACAAATTGTTTCTTTTATCAGTTGGTATTCTTTTTGGTCCATATATCTTTCAAAGAGTTGGAGTCAAAAATGAGTTCATTCTATGTTTGTGCTAAGTAGCTTTTCCTTCTTTTAGTAGCAGAACACTACTACTTACTTACTTTAACTTTAATTTCTCTTTTGATGATCAGTCAAATAGATTGACTAAAAAGTACTCTTAACATTCCCTTTTCTGTTAATAAGACTGCTTCACAAATCACAATGTACAAATATTTTCTTTTATTTCACAATCCATCGATGTTTAATATTAGAGCTTGATTAAATTTGAATTTGTGTTAGAAAGTTTCAATTGAGCATAAAACCCTCTCTAACAAAGATGTACATATTTACCTAACAAGGCTCACTCAATACTTTTAGTTAAATACTTACTACTCCCTCCGTCCACAATTGTTTGGCAGGTATACTAAAAATAGATGTCCAAGATTAATTGTCAATTTAAACAATCAAGAAATAATTAGTCAATTTTTTCCAATTCTGCCCTTAATGATAGTGTAGTTCAATTGAAAAGTTATGTGAACTTTTGGTATTCTTGGTATAGTAGGGTTATATTAGTCAAATTACACCTTATATTAAATTTTCCTTGAGGGATGTGCATGAGCTTACCCTGACAAACAATTGTGGACGGAGGGAGGATTTCAC
>NW_006239014.1:1328616-1363618 GCF_000226075.1 Solanum tuberosum | reverse complement strand
CGTGTATTATGTCACGTAAGACTCATGTGTCTACTTGTTCAACTTTATACAAGTTTAAGTGCATCTACTTATGCACACCCAAAATTAGAAGGCATATATGTGAAATGAGATCAAATTAAAAAGCACATTTATATATTATGTCCAATTAATACTCCCTCCGTCCACAATTGTTTGGCAGGTATACTAAAAATAGATGTCCAAGATTAATTGTCAATTTAAACAATCAAGAAATAATTAGTCAATTTTTTCCAATTCTGCCCTTAATGATAGTGTAGTTCAATTGAAAAGTTATGTGAACTTTTGGTATTCTTGGTATAGTAGGGTTATATTAGTCAAATTACACCTTATATTAAATTTTCCTTGAGGGATGTGCATGAGCTTACCCTGACAAACAATTGTGGACGGAGGGAGTATTTCACTGCAATCCTGGTCGGTACAATATATACTTTCTTGAATATGATGATCCACTAATTCACTTTATCAACTGAAAGTTTGCTGCTATTTAGCTTGTTTCATTTCATTCTGGGCCATAATTAGTGACACTTCATCAAAATTTTGTTGATGCTTTACATTGGAAAAATGATACTCTCTACAGTGTTTTCTCTTTCTTTTACTTGTTTGCAGCTGAACATAACACTGTGCACAGTATGGTATGGTGGATCAATCAAAATCCTTCTGTTCAGTGTTGTGACAAAAAACTAGTGGCCTATTTAGTATATTTATGTGCGTTTTGGTGAGGAGTAAAATGTCTTTCTTCGGATCTAAAATATAGAAAGTGACATTCTTTTTTAGTTAGATTAATAAAAAAATGTTTTAAATTTTTTTTGTCTATGATTAGGAGTTATAATAATACTCATTGAATTTTTATACGGTATTACATACTTGCATTGGAATCCTAACTAAATAATCCAGATTTTTGCCGTATAAAGCCCATTTTAGAAGAAAGTATTGCATAACAAAATATTTTCTATACTCAGACTCTAACCCGAAATCTTTGATCAAGAGCCAAGGATAAAAGGGTAATGACCTGCAGCATGCATATGATGAATCACCAACAAATGTCATTACTTGACCATTTTGGTTGGATACATAAATCTCGAATGTTTTACCCAAATCCCTAGAGGCGAATTCAGAATTTTAAATCAAACGAATTAAAACTTTTCAACATTGAACGAATCTATTGTTGAAAGGGTACATCTGCCTTTGTATAAATCAACCTCGTTACCCACTCACCAATAGTGCCAAACATCCGGTCCAACTTTTGGTGGAAATTAAAATTGTGTCGTTGCATTGATAAATATAATGTCAATATTAATACTAGCTACATTTTGACCAAAAAGTAGAAAACAAACTATATATATATTATGATGTTACCAACAGCAGTGATAGTTATCATTGAAGAAATTATTTCTTGAATATGATGGATGATCCACCACTTCACTTTATTTGGTTCTGTACAATTTCTTATGTATGAATGATCAAATAATTGGCTAGCTAAAGCTGCTCCAATATTGATAAGTTATTTCATCTTAGAACAGATGATTACTTTTTTCTTTCTTTTTATTGTTTGTATGTATGCGGCTGACACAACAGTGTTGGTGTTGGATATATTTGTTGTCTCTAATTCAATTTAGGACTCACTTATAAACTCTCCATGCACTACTCAATATAGTGTACATTGACCTATTAGGAGATGACATATGGCAATCCGAGTCTAATCAAATCCACCTCAGCAGAGACGGTTTAAAGCAAGATAAAGTGCACTTAAAAATTGTTGTGGCGCGGATGACTCACCGTACGAACTTTGTTTTCAACACCATTTCAGTGTCATACTCGCGCTTTTGACTTAATCAGAATTCACAATATAGGACTTAAAAGAGTTTTTGTTAGGGGAGAATTATTAAACGTTCTTGTTTAGTTTAAACCTTGGGGAGAAAAAACACATAACAATGAACTTAATACATTACAACGAAATTAAACGTCTCGTACTAAACCTTAGTACATATATACTAGCTAGGAAAAAGTAGTACATATATATTTAAGATGATAGAGTTGTGGCAAAAAAAATATTCAAGGCTGATTACGAGCCTTCTCCTTCTCTTTGACTTCACTTCCTTGTTTAGTTTCATACTCTATATGAAAATCAATAAAATTAAAATCAGCAAATTATATATGAACACTTTAAAAGAGAGTAAACTATGTATTTAATAAAATAATACCAGGGGCTTTGCCATGTTTAATATTTTCTTCATCCTCTTTGTTTCCACCATAAATCCCTCCAAAACCTTCTTCATCTGATCTTGTTGCATATGCTTCTCCATAGCTACTTGACATCGTATCCCTTCAATCCAATTATAAAATACATACATATTATTATTATCACTACTCAACAAAATTATTTTAGAATTAGAACCAAATTAGTTGAATAGCTTAATTATCGCTAAATAGATATTTATTTTTAGTGACGATTAAAATTCTTTGTAAATGTCCCTTAAACCTATACTAATATTGAATCTAATCAGAGACAAACCCAAAATTTAAAGATTTTGGATGCACCAATATTACCTTAGCTCAATTATAAGCTTTAAGATAAAAGGTAAAAATAAAAATAAACACTCTAACTGAATTCGAACCCAGGTATACCCAAGTCTTGCTGGTAAGATCCTCTAGCTTGTAACAATAAGTTGATGATACTCTTTCATGAGTTACTGTTAATTATACATAATTTTTTATTTTCTTTTTAAAGTTAATGGGTGCAAGTGCACCATCACCACCTACACCACCTAGACGAGGTGAGTGGAGTGCCGCTGAATCTAATGACAATTAACTAACGTACAGGTGGAAAAATAGAAAAAGGAAACTTACGTAGCTTTGTCTTGTTCAGGTTTCTTATTAGTTTGATTCATGTTGTTGTCTGGTTGTCCAGCAGAGGTTACAACTTGTCGGAATCTGATGTCTAAATTATTTCGAGCAATATGGTATGACAAAACATCAGAGGGTGGTAGTTGTGCTCTGTTTGCTAATCTAATTGCGTTAATCATTCTTAAAACTTTGTAGTCTTTGATCATTCGATTTTATAGGTAATAGGTGAGGAGTGTTCATTCATGTAATAAATAAACAAGAAGATTGAGATGAAATAATGTCATCAACACACTTATTGTTGTCTTTTTAAGGACAAGTGTGATGCCTTAAAAATCGCCACACAAGTTTATTTCTTCTCCAATATGACACGTTAAAGGATTTAAAATCATCTTCATTAGTATATATATTATACTCTATTATTTTATTTTATAATGGGGATTGACATGAATTATTTGTTGTGATCCGTCATAACTTCATTGATTCGGTTGATATTATTAGATTAAGTAAAATATTAGAGAGTTTTAATTAAGAGTCAGATTCAATTAATTATTGCTCAAAAAGTTAAAGGATTAGAAAGAATAATGATTATGTCGAAGTTTTGATGGTTACTTATCTCAATTATAGTATATCATTTCCCTCTAATTATCTTACTATGTATTCTTTCGTTAGTTAGTGTTGCTATTACCTTATTGTTCAAATTCTAAATTGTAATTAGAGTTAAAGTGATAATAAATACATTATGTGTTTGTGTTGAAAATTGGTTTGTTTCATTATTTCTATTTTGTTTGAGTATCTCAGTATTTGTTTCTTAATTATCTCTAAAATTCCTTCAAATGCATTTTTTGCAATTCGAATTTTGAATCGATCTCTAATTTATTTTCAATCCCTAATTTGTTTGTATATTTGATCATTTGACAGTGAGAATTTTTCACTTTATAAAAATTTCGTTTCACTTGAAAATTACTACTTGACATAAATATTATTTTTCACTTTCACTATATATATATATATATATATATTTTAAAAAATTATCCTAATGTTTTTATTTTTATAAATATGATTCCATTTAAACCATATTTCATATTCTTAAAGAAAAATACATTCAGTTATTTGAAAAATTATAACTAAAAACACAACTTTATCTTCAATTCCAATTTCAATTTTTTTAAATAAAGTGAAAACATATTTATAAGTATATAGTAGCTTGTACGGGATCTGATTTATGGCATTATATGACTAACTATTTGAGATATTACTCTTTTAAAATAAATATGATGGAATGTTTGAGGTAAATTAGTTAAGTTAAATGATTTTATTAGTTTTAAAAAGGATATAACTATATTTAGAAAAAATACATTCAAATTCTAAATATTCTTTATAGAAGATATGATCAAATACAACTCCAACTCTAATTTTTGAAAATTTAAAAATGGGGGATATTTTTTCGTTTGTTTTTAATTTTTTATGGCCAACCGTCCGCTAAGTTTGTTATGTTATACATTTTCTGCATTCTGTATCAGCCATTTGTACTTCATCTCTATGAAATAAACTTTGATTTATAATATTTCGTTGTCAGCTTGTTACCAACAATCCGTTATCGTCCAGCGGTTAGGATATCTGGCTTTCACCCAGGAGACCCGGGTTCGATTCCCGGTAACGGAAAATCCCTTTTTCTTCAAAAGCAATTCCGAATTCAGAAAAATGAGAAGATTTCTTATTTATGTTTTTTTTATTTTCGGTATGATGGTAAAATGTATTGATCTAAAAGCATTCTTATATAGTTTAGACATTATGGTAGGTAGAGTTGCAAATTCAGAAAAAATGAGAAGATTTTCATATTTACGTTTTTTATGTTCGGTATGGTGGTAAAATGTGTTGAGAAGATTTCTTATTTACGTTTTTTATTTTCGGTATGATGGTAAAATATATTGATCTAAAAGCATTCTTATATAGTTTAGACATTATGGTAGGTAGAGTTGCAAATTCAGAAAAAATGAGAAGATTTTCATATTTACGTTTTTTATGTTCGGTATGGTGGTAAAATGTGTTGAGAAGATTTCTTATTTACGTTTTTTCATTTTCGGTATGATGGTAAAATGTATTGATCTAAAAGCATTCTATATAGTTTAGACATTATGGTAGGTAGAGTTGCTAATTCAGAAAAATGAGAAGATTTTCATATTTATGTTTTTTATGTTCGGTATGGTGGTAAAATGTGTTGAGAAGATTTCTTATTTACGTTCTTTATTTTCGATATGATGGTAAAATGTATTGATCTAAAAGCATTCTTATATAGTTTAGACATTATGGTAGGTAGAGTTGCAAATTCAGAAAAAATGAAAAGATTTTCATATTTACATTTTTTATGTTCGATATGGTGGTAAAATGTGTTGATGTAAAAGCATTCTTGTATTAGTTTAGACACTATGGGAGATAGAGTTGTGGGAATGAGAGCTACACCCTGTCCTATTAGATGAAAACGAAGTGTGTTGAAATGAGAAAAGGACAATCAATCCATATGAAATTTCAATTTTTTTCTACTTTCCCCGGAGAAGTGTTTTGGAGAGTTAAAAGGGATACATCAAATTGAATTGTAAGTTGTGAAACGTGCTTTCACTACTTGCCTTGCGGAAGTAATTTTCTTGAACTTTTTAAGAAATTTATTTTTGGCAAAAGGGTTTGGTAGACCCTTATACTTAACTCGAATTGTAAAGTGGACCCTTCTACTTCACAAAAGTTTCAACTGGACACTTCAACTCAAACAAACAGAAAATTTTAAGTCCCTTTGACCATTGACCAGCCTTAGGTGGCATTAATTTAGCTGAGTTGGAAAAATGCGTGTTACACACGCGAAACATGAGCGTGAATTGAATTAAAAAGTTAAGAAAATTAAATAAAAAGAAAAAATAAATTTACCTACTTCAAAAAAAAGGTAAAAAAAGAAAAAGAAAAAGAAAATCCCTTTCTTCTTCAAACCCATCCACCCACCTTTTTGGAAAATAGTAGATCTCTCAACTGCTATATCCATATCCTCTCTATTATCGATTATTTTTCTTGAAATCTTATTTTCCTCACTTTTCAAATGAAACAACACGTTCATCAAAAATCCAAAACAAAAATAATTGGAAACGAAAGAAAAAAATCTTCTCCAAATTGAAAGCTCAAAACGAAATTGAAGAAGAATTTTTGCTGCTACTACTTGCTTCTTTTTATCTCTTTAGAAGCAAAACTTCTAAAAAAATAAAAAACAAAATTTTCATCTCTCTTTTAAATCATAGATACAACTTTGAATTTTTTCATATTTCTTGATCTTTCTTTTTTCAAGTTTGAATTTTTCTTTCAATTTCAAGCTTTTTGGTGTCAAGTTTAGTTGCTTTATTCTAATATCAATTTTGATGAAATTGTAAGCTCAAATGGGGCTGTCAAATGTTAATGAACTTCTTTTGGGTTAGGGTCTTGAGAACAAAGGGAAAAACATTTTTTAAAGTAATTATTGTTTAATAAAATAAATATATAAAAATAGCATTGTGACAATTAAATTAATGAGATGGATATGACGTGGCTTTTTTTTTGACGTGGATATGATGTGTCATCCATGTCAGATCAAGTGAGGAACACCGACTGAAATAAGGGTTTAAAATTTCTATTTTGTTTGAGTTGAAGTGTCTGGTTGAAACTTTAGAGAGTAGAAGGGTCCAATTTACAATCCGAGTCAAGTATAAGGGTCCACCAGACCATTTTGCCTTTATTTTTTAAAATAGTGTTCTCCAAAAAAATTGACTTTATTGTTTAAACTCATCAAACTTAACTAAATAATAATAGTGAAAGACTGAAATCAAATAAACAAAGCAGGTACGAGTCTACAGGGGGTGAATGAAAAATAGAAAAACGAATGTTGAAGGGAAGCAGGAGGTTTAACTATGGTGACCCAAAATAAGAAAAATAAAACAAAGAAAACTTAGTTAGGAAAAACACATGGAACTTTGCTCTGGTTAATTTAAGATGAATAATCTGAAAATATCATAAAGATTTACAAAATGCTGCTAATGTTATCAAAAAGACATTGCAGTGATACGTCAATGGGCAAACAAGGTTGCTTAAGTTTGCAAAAAGTAGATAACAAAATAATCAACGTTGCTTAGCTCCCAAAAACATCTAATTTCTGCACATGAACCATGCCCATGAGTCCCTTCCCTTCCTTATCAGCTATTGAGAGTAGAAAGCATGCCTCCGCTTGCAGTTGGAACAACAACATCCCAACCGGGTCCTTTAAGTGGAGCCACATTTACCTTTGATTCGTCTTCACTTGCGGGACCAACAACCAAATCACTTCGGTCTAAAACCCTCTGTAGATCCTCATCACTGATATCTGTCTGCGTCAACCTGTCCTCTTCATTATCATCGTCTCTCAACAGCGCTAACAAGTCCTCTTCCTGATACACCAAAACATTATTAGCAACTACTTTATTCAACATTTCATTATCACACCACTAGCAACAGCTCTAACAGAAATAGCCGTTACATTGATACCAAATATTTTTCTACGGAAAGGCTATACAGCATAAGTAATCAGGACATCAAGCCCTGACCGTTTTATCTGCCAAATTGAAGAATGAAAGATCAGTCATCCAATGTAAGCACTGCTATAAAAACTGGCAGAGGTTTCAACATGATATACTATTTAAAGGATGTCAAATTCAATTACAATCAGTTTAAACACAAAAGCATCTCAAAACTATAGCTGCTACAAAGCCATACAACGGAATAAGTATCTTGCAGGGGTTAGAAACACAAACCTCCACAGTATCTGTAGTACTTCTTTCTTGCTTAAACTGTCCTTTTCCAATCACCACATGTTCAAGCTTCAACTTACTGAAAGCTCTTTTGAGCATTCGACCCTGAAGCACACATTTAACTCTTTAGAAAAGAGTAGAACTCAAGAGCAGCTAAAGTGTATCTTTACAAAAGCTGTTTAGTACCTCCACAGACAGAGCAGTTGCAAGCCTGTAAACATGAACAGGTTTTGTCTGACCTATTCTATGACACCGGTCCATAGCCTGTAGATCCATTTGTGGATTCTGAAAGCAGAAGTGCAAGTTACTGATTTATCTAACTGACCATAGTATGAAGTACCAAATATAGTTAGTAAAAGAACATAGAAAATAAATAAGTGGAATTATTGCTTCTGAAGTGAGGATTCAAGCATGGGATATCAATAAAGTGATGCTATATGAAGAGACAAGGCAACATGCAGTAAAAGTGTGTGATTACTATGTTTCAAATAGAATCTATTCAATTGGCACATCACCACAGTATATCATATCAATAAAAGGATGGAATGGGTCATAAATCCAGTAGTTCCCTAACCACCCCACCCGCAAACACAAGCTGAGCACTTATACATGCTTGAAACCTAAATCATTGCTTCTTCATGCTAAAATCATACCATTTTATGGAAGCTGTCCTTCAGTCCTAAGTAATGCATGTATTTTCAGTTTACTAATATCACAAAATCATAACAATTACGCTTCAATCCCAAGCTAGTAGGGTTTGGCTATGTAAATCTACAATATCGGTTCCACTCTATTTGGGATCATACACTCAACAATTACGGATTTTCTAAATATCACCACTTTCCTCTTCACTTAACACTCTACCTAACTAAAGATTCCTGTCAAACACGAGTCCTCATGGAAGGTACCAAAAATGACTAAGCAAGTAAACATTAATCTTGACTTATTGGTACTGCCTATAATGATACTTCCATTGTGTTCTGATTTCACCAAGTTCAAATGAATTTCAAGGGCTTCCTTCCATGAGATTTTACGTCTATCTCGTTCCCTTTGACATCTTCAAAAATATGGTGTCACCCAGTGCACTTGGAGGTCAACATAGAATGTGACCAAACCATCTAAGGTGAATTACTCTCGTTTTCCCCTCAATTTGTGCCCCTTGCACCTTCTGTAGAATGCCCATCTAATCTTGTACAATTACGTATCGATCTTAACATATGTATTTATATTTTCTATGACTATCTTGTTGGTGTATTGGGTCTTCAAGGCCCAACATTCACTTCCATTTAGCATTACTAGTCTTGAACCATTCTATCGAAGTTATCTTTCACTCATTAAGTATTGCCTGACCCCCTGTAAGCTATCACATAATATTCATGTAGTCATCCTCTCTTTCAGCTAATCTTATTTAATGTGATATGTTACATCTAAGCCCATCATGTCATTCTCTTGAAAAGTTTAGCCAAAAATCTGGATTGTCTGCATTAGTCATCACAATATCATCTAATCTCAACTCAATTTCTTTCTTATGCTAGCAAAACTTACCACGTACAATTCTTACTTATAATTAATCCTAAAACCTTTACTCTCTAGACCATCATTGGTATAACGTTATTCTTTATCCTAAATTACATTGATTTTGCAATGCTTGTTAAATTGCTTGTTACATCAACCTTTATTGAAGTATTGATCAAGTGTGAGAGCATCATTTAGCCACATAAAAAAAAAACAGAAGGGTGCAAGAAGGTACCCAGTCACTGTCATATAAAATGCAGGTGTCTGCAGCAGTAAGATTAATGCCAAGACCACCAGCCCTGGTGCTCAGCAGAAATACCCTGCACTCACTGTTAATATCATTGAACTCCTCGATCTGTTCAGAGCAACAAGCGAGTATAATCAGATCTTTTACTTCATTACAAAAGAAGAGTATAATTAGATCAACTTAATCAAAAGCTTCCAGTTAACCCAATTATTTCATGCTCCCGCTGGGTCAATTTACTCAATCTGTTCAAATATTATTATTTGTTATCAAGAAGAATACCTTTTTTTAATCTTCTTTTAATAGGTATTATCATGTGAAGTCATAAACATTAAACCTTGCCACTTCAGGACAAAGGATTAAAAGGGAGAGCAAGTAAATTGCAAGGAGGGGCAGGGGGAGAGATCTAAATGCAATAAAGAAGAAAGAAGCAACTTTGAGTCTAAGTGGAATACATAAGCAACGTAACAATGAACCCCTCTGATACTGACACTGTGCATACTTGATTAATACAAAATGGCAATTCAACATCCAATAACAAAGATGTTGGCAGAAATCTAGATGATAGATCTGTCCATTAACAGTGCAGTATCATCAGGTTTCTTCCTTAGCCACAATGAAATTCTACACACAAGTAGAGTTCTGGAGTACCAGAAGATAATAGACAGAGGTGTTCAAGAATATGTATGTAGCCTATGTTGATCATGTTATCATGACTTGCTTAAATTTTTCTTGAGCAAGAAAATTTACACAGCCTAAGATTCATTTAACAATTGGCATCATCAATGAGCGACAATCATGATTTGAAATGTCATCAAATGCTTATAAACTACATACTCAATCTGTATCACAATTGAAGTACCAATCACCTGTCTTTTCCTTTCATCCAATTTCACACGGCCATCAATTTTACAAACATCAAAGCCCCTTTCACTAAAATAGTAATCCATTATGTCCAGTACTTTAGTCCACTGAGAGAATATCAGAACCTGTACGGAAAACAAGTAAAATTAATAGTAAAGTTTCAGCAAGGTGGGCACACAAAAAAGCACAATGAAGCACATACTTTGTGCTTGCGAGCAAACAATTCTGACAAAAGCCTTTCCAGTAAGCGGAACTTGCCACATTGCCCAACTATTTGTTCTATAGGTGGATAATGATCTGCCAACAAGATAAAAATAATGTAAGGCCATTGTCAACACACCTCAATACAATCAGTTCAATAAACCATAGTCACTTACAAGAACCATCAAATGCTGACTCCAAGAGATCAGGATGATTGCAATTTTTGCGGAGTTGAATCATCAAGTTAGTGAGCTTTCCTCTAAAATGATTCCCTGCACATTCAGAAAATGAACTTTAATACTGCAAACCCTGAAGTGTCATGACGGGTATCGTGCACTTAGAAAATGGCAATAAAAAGGAATTGTTTGCTTCACCAGAGAAACCCATAACGCATTCCAAGCTAACTACAGATGCCATAATAAAGCTAATCTGGATAGATGTTCTGTATGTATAATCATATATAAATTTGAGTACAATCTACATCGGCTTGCCAATTGAGAAAACATTGAAATTTTTATACAAATTATACTTAAATTTTCCATTCAGCTAATTTCCCTTTTAAGAACTTATTTGTTGGAGAATGGAACCTTGGATCCGTCAATACTTCAGTAGCAACTTAGAGAAAGAGAATAGTTAAGAAAGTGCAATTGTGGATAGAGGATATGGACTATAATGTTAACTCTCAAATGAGGAAAAACAAAAGACACTCATTTTCTCTCAGAAGTAGATATTTAAGATATTTATACAAGTGAGATTATTACCGATGGACCGAGAATATTTAAGATATTTATATAAGTGAGATAATTACCGATGGACACGTTCTCGGTCAAATAACCCTCTAACGTCTGGTTAATTAGATGGTCCTGGAACTTCTTCTGGTGCTCAGTCATGGTAGCATATAAAATTATTTCTTTCTTTCGGGGAAGCATTTGCTCAACATCTACTTTCAATCTCCGAAGAAGAAAAGGGCGTAAAATTGCATGGAGTTTCGCAACAACCTGCAGTTATGACACTCATAAACAAACATCATCTGCTTTAAAATGGAAAAATGGAATACTGAACAACAATCATACTTGTGTCCTCCTTTTCTCTTCCATTTCTTCCTTTTGGGCTTCATTGCCGCACCTCCCAGATAGATCAAACCTGATAAGCAAATAAAAACAAGGTCATCATTTAACACTTTGACTTCTCATGATATCATTTGACCTACACTAAAATCTTTACACGACCATTTGAGAAGAAGAGTGAGTCACATGTTTGAAATGATACACTACTCTAAACAAGGGAAGTGCAACGCAATATATCTGCTATGAGCTCTAATAAGAACCAGGACAATTAACCAGATACTTGTGACTAGTCTACCCTGTGTGTTATACATCAGTGTTCTAAGATAGAACTGTCTGGTATCACAAACTAAAGCACTTGATCAGCCATATTTACAATTTGGTTTCATCTGATATGCACTGCATTACATCTGAAAACTATGTCAATATGCTAACCAAAATTTTACAATTCAGGGCAGTAAATAACCGGTACGAGAGAGAACCATATTATATGCAGGATAAAGATAGAAAAAAATGCTAGCAAGGTAGGCTCATTAAAGAAAATAATAAGACAAGCATCATTTAGAATTAACAAATATTTAGCTATTGAAACAAGCACTTCAAGAAAAATGGTAGAATGTCTAATCAGCTGTTTACCATGACTCAAATTCTTCTAGGGATGAAAATATATCTGGTAAGATGAAATTTAACAATGACCACAACTCAGCTAAGTTGTTCTGCAGAGGTGTTCCAGTTAATAGAAGCTTGTTTTCAATTGGCAACAGCTTGAGTTCCTTGAACAGTTTGCACTTTGAGTTTTTTAACCTGTGACCCTTGGGAAGAACCAAGAAACACAATATCAGCATGAAATGCAGAACAAGTTGCCTTCTAAATTAAAGCACAAAACTTGTAGAATAAAACAGTATAAATGTGACAAGTTTAAGACTATGTAAGCCAGAGGTACCTCATCAACCACGAGATACTTCCAAGTATAATGCCTCAAGAATTTCTTTGCATCAAACATTGCAATCTCATAAGAGGTAATTACAATTGGAAATTTGGGACCTATGGTCCTTGGCATATGCTTCCTCCTTATCTCATCTCTTTGTTTCTTGTCTCCATGGTAGATGATTGCATTAATGGATGGGACAAACCTATCAAGCAAAATAATTAAAATTTTATCCCTTTAGTTTCTGTCTTGCAGACTAGCAACCGGAGACAATTTAATAACAATATAAGCACCTGCATCAACTAAACACGGATAGCACTTCTACTAATTTCGCAAAAGGATATTAATGTACCTTTCTATCTCATTCATCCAATTAGAAAGAGTTGACAGGGGAGCAATGACCAAATAAGGTCCATCTAACCCATTTCCCTTCAAATGTGCAAGAAAAGAAATAGTTTGAATGGTCTTTCCAAGTCCCATTTGATCTGCTAGAATCCCGTTCAACCCATTTTGCCATAATGAAATCAACCACTTGACACCTTTCAGTTGATAAGACTTCAACTTTCCACCAGTCAGCAAGGGCACAAGTTCAGCCTGCTCCTTGTCAGCTCTCTCCTCTTCCGTGAGGGTTGAATCCTCAACAGAACCACCTTCTTTAGATCTTGAAAGCATGGCAGCAACAGCTCTCTTGGCCTTTTTCTGCATAGACATTTGAACTATTTCACAGAATGGAAGAAGGGCAACAACTGACAAAATGCATAGAAACTAAATGACTGACCCGTCCAACAAAAAGGAAAAACTAGCTCCAATAAAGCTCTCAAATTACCTTTGAGACTTGAAAAATCAAAAACTAATGACCTCCAGAATCAGGCAAGTGCTACATAAAGCAATACCAAGTGCTATTTTACAATTCATGCGAGACAAAAAGGAAAACTTAACTGGTTGTTGGACGGTATTAGTAGAACTCACCCAATCAAATGCCGCATACACAACATGTAAATATACACTAATAATTAACCAAGGTGTTGTGCATAATGATTCACAAGATGAAGAAAAACTCAATGTAGACCTATTTTCTAAGGAGGACAAGAGAAGAAATACATTATTATAACTTGTCTCTGCCTTTCTTTTTCTGCCACGACCCCTCTTCTTGTCTTCACTGCCTTTCTCTTCATCTTCCACTCCAGCCTGCAAATGAAAAATGCAGAAATGAACTGGATTAGCAAAATAGAGACAGCTTTTCGCACCCAGCAGTCAAGATTCTTCAGAAAATCAAGGATATACCACTGTGATGTTATCCATCTTCTCCAGCAGGAACTCTGAGTAAAGCTGGGTTTGTGTAAGAAGCTCGTCCAACTTACTAAATTGAAGGTCATTCAAGTTCGGGGCCTCTTTGGGATCATTTACTTCTTCCTCCTTTACACGTGCTTTTATCAAGTTCTCCTCTTCCTTCTTCATCAATTCAGATAAAAGAGAGACATCCCCATTTTTTGCATCAAGAAATACTTCATCCTCCAATTTGACAGCAAGCTTCTCTTTGCATGTATCCTTCAAGTTGAGAATACACAAGTGTAATGCATAAGCAAATATTGCTAAACATCTCTCTGAGCCAGCAACTGGCATTCGGACAAGGAACAAAGAAATTATCAATTCGAAACTTAGAGGAGGGCATCTAACTTGAAAACCAACAAAATTAAAGAACATTCTAATTTTCGTTCAAACTAATTCCAACCCATACAGATCGTATTTACTTTTACCTTCTTACTGTAACGTGTACAAGTAATGTGTTCAAGGAAAAGCTGAACAAGTTAAAACCCAATCAACAAGGTATATTACCAATCAAGTACGTCAACAGGAAATAACTGGTAAATAATCCAAGAAGCTGGCATGTGACTCAAACACATAAACTCAAATCAAGATAACTTAATTGTCATAGTTTAGACACATTTCAAGAAACAATATGTTGTCACTCTTATGTCATCCAATTACCTAGATTTTTAAGAAGTACGCTAACAAACCACAAGACCAATACTAATGGCAATTAAGTGCAATGTCACACCATACACATTCTAGTACATCTCGCAGCCATACAACTCTATTCCCCCCACCCACGCAGAAAAAAAAATGCTAGATTCCTTCAAAACTAGCTTAAAGTTTCTCCACCCACCACCCCGAACAGGAAATATCATAGGCTTTTAGCAACAATCAACAGTAACACACAAGGCAAGTTTTTTCCATTTTCCAGTACTTACTTCTTTCCTCAAATGGGACTAATGCACAGAATGAAGACACAAGACACAACAATAATGAGTACAAAAATTCAAAAGCCTAAAAGAACGCAAGTACTAGACAGAGTACCTAAAGGAGAAAGCAACAATTACTACTAATGAGGCTCTAGTTATATGAACCTTCTATATCCACCATTCCGCTCTACTTTGGTTCATTTCATTTCATTCCAATACTCGATGAGATAACAAAGCAACTAAAATACAAAAGCAATACCTCCTCTGCAAGGACGGAAACAGGAGAATCCGCTTTAGTAACAACATCCTTCACTCCGGTGTCGGCGTTAGCAACCATCTCAGTGTGTCCAAACCCTAACCTCCAAAAAGAAAAGATTTTTCACAAAATGCACAATGCAAAAAGCTTCATCAACTCGAAAAACAAACCTATTGTTGTTCTATCTCTCCAAAAAATAAGTCCAAAAAAAATGTACGGAAACCGAAATCCAACAAGTAGTCAGAAAATAGGGCAAAATCATAAAAAATTTAAGCGAAACTGTGATTGAAACAAACGAACTTACCTACTCCTCTCCGGCAAGGAGTAATCGGAATCAATGGAAGAGATTCAAAGAAATTGGGCGGCAATGAAAATGCAGTAGGGATTTTTGTAGGAGAATAACTGGGATGTGTGCGCGCGTGGGTATGAACGTGTAGGTTTAATATTTTATTACCTTGCCGGTGTAAGAGAGACCAAAAAGGGCGGGAAATCCATGTTGTAAAATTACCCCTGGAATTGGATGTAATAACGAAATTAGGACTGGAGAGTCACTTTTCGAATTGTTTTTAAAAATTTTAACGCTTTAAAATTAATTTAAATTTCTGATATTTCTATTTGAAAGCTAGCGTTGTTTCCATTGATATATTTTTAGTGGTTTTTGGCTTTTAAGCTAATGTTTTGAAAGTGTTAGAATATTCTCAAACACATTTAAAAGTTTTTTTTTAAAAAAAAAGGTCAAAAGTTGGGTGTTTCCAATTTTGAATTTTGACTTTTAATTTATAATCTATTTTAAAAAGTCAATTTAAACAATCGTGTGGCTTGACAATCTCCAACTTCAAACGAGATAGAAATTGATCAACTCATGAATTTTTTATTATTTTAGTGTGGCATAGTTCGAAATGTTGTTGATTTATGTGAAGTCTTATTGTGGTTTGATTTTGAGTTGTTAAAATTTGAGTTAGTGATTTGTGTGGTTCAACAACTAAGGAGCCGTTTCGTAGGATGTATTAATTAAAATAGTCCTTGGATTAAAATTTAATCCTCCTAATACAATGTTTGGTTACACAATTCAACTCAAACATACCTAATACATGGATAACTTAATACATCATAATATGGTCTTATCTAATACCAAGGATATCTAGGGATTACTAATCCCAGGTTTACTAATACTTGGACATTGAAACGAAATGACTGAATTGCCCCTAAATTTCTATATACCTCCTTTAGAATTGATAAAGAATTCACGCTATTCTACTTTTTGGCGCCTTTCCTTTTTCTCTCGCGGTCTTTTCTCTTCTTTGGCTATGGAGAAGGCGTAGCGTGTAGGGTTAATTTTTGAACAACATCGTCACTATTAGCCGTGTAGGGTTTATACAGGTTTGAGCTTTTTTCTTTTCTTCTTTACTTTCGTTCTTGTTCCCAACTGGTTGTAAATAGGTGAATTGAAATGTGCATGCAAATTAATTAGTATTTTGTGGGTTGAAAGTTTCTGAACAACATCATCACTATTAGTATTTATGCTTAAAAATTTATAGATTTCTGTTCATATTGTGTGTATTGATTTTGTCTAATTTTTATGAAAAACTTAGGTGTTATTATGGATCTTCAACATCTTTCGAGTACTAATTCTATTATTCTTGAGGAGATAATGTGCCAACAATTTCTTGTAGTCCTTATTTGCCTTTTTATGGCTATTCATGGTCATTCACTAAGAAGGCAATACAAAAATGTGCACGAGATTAGGTACCGTATAAGTGTCCGAATACCAAAAGTTATTTCTCACTTAAATTGTATCATAAATGATAGTGACATTGTATGTATCGACAAGTTAAGAATGGATAGAAATGTCTTTCATAATTTAGTTCTATTAACTAATTAAGGATGTCGGAGGTTTGACTGATGGTAAATATATGTCAAGTAGTGAAAAGCTAGCAATGTTCTTAAACATCTTGGCTCATCACGAGAAGAATAGATCTATCAAGGTCGATTATATTAGATCTGGATGGAGTGTAAGTCAAGCTTTTAATGA
Organism: Solanum tuberosum; assembly: GCF_000226075.1. Lineage (NCBI taxonomy): Eukaryota > Viridiplantae > Streptophyta > Magnoliopsida > Solanales > Solanaceae > Solanum > Solanum tuberosum. The sequence continues at coordinate 1,346,616 of NW_006239014.1, read as the reverse complement.
ATGCTTGAAAGCTATACTCAAACTAACTCCATTGTTCCTTGTCAATCCTAAACCGATCCTTGAGGATGAGATTGAAGATCGATGGAACTGGTTTAAGGTAGGTGAGATTAATTTTAGCATTTGTATATGACTAAATAATGTAATTTTACTAAGAATTCGTTTTAGTGCGAGATAAATCTATATTTTTTATAGGGTTGTTTAGGTGCACTAGATGGTACTTACATTCACATTAGAGTTCCATCTGAGTACAAACCAAGATACAGGACAAGGAAGGGAGATATAGCTACTAACGTATTGGGAGTTTGTGATAGAAATCTCAATTTTACTTATGTGTTACCTGGTTGGGAAGGATCAGCTGCTGATGGTCGTGTACTACGAGACGCTGTAGTGCGGCGCAATGGTTTAAAAATTCCTGAGGGTATGCCATGTATATATGCATATAAGAACACCAAAAGAATTATATATTTATTTTTTTGAGAAGGTAACTGTACATGAAAAGAATAGAAAAGTAACTAAATTTTATGTTTATATTATAGGTAATTATTATTTATGTGATGGAGGATATACAAATGGAAAAGGTTTTCTTTCACCTTACCGAGGGTATAGATATTGGTTACGGGATTGGCAAGGTGACAACCCCCCACCTCGATGTCGAGAAGAACTTTTTATTATGAAGCATGCTAGGGCTCGTAATGTTATCGAAAGGGCGTTTGGTCTTTTGAAAGGGCATTGGGGAATTCTTAGGAGCTCTTCGTGGTACTCTGTTAAAGTTCATAACAGAATTATAAGTGGTTGTTATTTGATTCACAACTATATCCATAGAGAGATGGATGTGGATCCTTTAGACATGGATATGGAAAAACAAGTTAAGAATCAACTTGAACATATTGATGTTGTTGAATCGTCTGAAGAGTGGACCACTTGGAGGGATGAGTTGGCTCAATCAATGTGGAATGCAAGATCTAATCAGTGATGACACGTTAAGTTTTTTTTGCGATGAATTTAGCTAGCTTGGGCTTTTAAGGTCAGCCTTTTATCAAAATTTAGAATCTCTCTTCTGTTTCAGTGATCTAGTGATCTTATACTAGTTAATTGGGAGTCTTGAATCCTTTTGTAACTTTTGGCATATGTTATTATGAAATTTGTGGTTTTCTTAATATGTTATAATTATTACTCTTCATCACTTCCTCTACTAGTAAAATTTGACTTTATTTTACAACTTCAATCTCCTAAAACTAAAAGAACCCTGCAACACTAGTGCAGATTATAATTTCTGAAAGTTGATAGAGGAAAAGAAAACTAAATGATAAGTATGCAGATAGAGAGAAAGGAATTAGTATTACTCTTCCTATCTTTGATTTCCAGCAACCATGAAGATGGTCATTAGAGAAAGGAACAAATTGATAACGTCTACATAAAAGGATATAGAGAAAGGAACTTACCTATGTATTGTAGACAATGTATCCACATGAAGCTAGTCAATTTCTCGACATAATTCCACTTGTGAATGTTTGCACGACCACCTGTTGAATGCAATATCTTTTAAGCTACTAATCTGGAGAGCCAACCACTTCCTGAATATATCAATTTCTCCTACATTTTGTTTTTTTATATCAAGTGTTTCTAGAATCAGTTCTTAAGTTCATGACAAGGTTATAGATTTGTTCAACTATTTAATGTGTGCATTATTGTTATTATCATTATTATTTTCTTCCTATTTATTTTTATAATCTATTCCACAAGAATATAAAGGCAAAATGAGCAGTCAAACATCTTCCCACACATCAAAAAGATCAAGAAACTCAACTCCTTCAACTAGAAGGACATGGACTGCAGCAGAAGAACGAACTCTTATAGATGGATTAAAAGAGTTATGTGTTAATGGTTGGAGAGGTGATAATGGAACCTTCAAGCCAAGATACCTAAAGGAATTAGAATGTTATTTATGTGAACATCATCCTAACAGCGGATTGAAAGGTGAACCACATGTCTTATCTAAAATAAGATATTGGAAGAAATGTTATGCAAGTATAGCTATGCTAAAGAGTCGAAGTGGATTGGGATTTCAATACAGTGATGGAGCTATAATAGTTGATGATCCCAAATTTTGGATGACTTCCTAAGGGTAATTAATACTTTATTAAAGTTATTATAATTTTTTTACACTATCTGCCTGATGCTTTTAATTGTTTAGATATGCACGTCTTCACTAGTGAGTGAATTTGTTGAATATGTTTCATGTGGACTGTCCACGACTATCACTAGAAAAGTAAGTGTGCTTCTGCATCCACTTCAATAATATCCATCATACTAGCCTTGTGTTCTCACGGATAAACAAATGAATGATCTTGTTTTAGACTTTACTCTCCTTGTGTTCTAAATTTATGGACAGGATTTATCCTCAACTATAAACATTGATAGGGGATAACTACCCACTAATCTCGGCTATATTTGTCTTGTTCCAGAGTTGAATGTTGGTAAGGTTCAAGTCAACTACTGCTTTGGGAGTGCACACCCTATCCCGGGCCACCAATGCCTTTCTCGATATGTATTAGTGTCAACCCAAACATAGATGTTGCTACAGTGAGCATTAATAAGTCTTTTAGGTTGAATACTGAAAAGTTGTGTCCAATAAATTTAGATTTCAAAGATACCGATTGCACAACTTAGAGAGCTTTTTAGTTGTTCATGATTATAGTTATGTATTTATATATGTGTTCTCTGAAAGAGTTATTAACTGAGTAATATTATATCGCTTTGTTTTATTTTGTGATTATTTTCTAGGTTGATCCAAATGCCAAAAACACGAATACGAAAAAATAGCCTATGTTTGTGGATTGGGAGGAAATCTTTGCAAGGATAGAGCAACAGGGGAGTTTGCAGAAGGCCCATTAGATGTTGTTGAGGAAATTCAAATGAGTCAATCCTCAGTACTGTTTAACGATATGAGTTTGGGATTTCCTATTGATCTTGATGGCGATGAAGAAGCTGGTTCTAGTCATAGACCTAATGTGACTACGGGAGAAGCTAAAAATGCTACTGGAGCTACTACATTTCCTGAAACATCTCAAATTGAAAATGCTGGAGCATTTGAACCTGAAGAAGCTGGATCTCAACAAACCAATAAACAAGGTGAGTATACCAAAAGGCCGTCTAATGTCAATGAAAAGGAGAAATGCAAGAAAAGAAAAAAGATCCCGGAGAGTGATTCTGAGATATTTCTTAAGGGTATGGTTGAGGTTATAAAAAACTTTACTGACAGTCAAGACAAACTAATAGGTGCCTTAATTGACAAGATTGGAAATCGTGACCAATCTGATCTTCGTGATCAAATTTATTCCATCATTGAATCTCCTATATTTGACTTGTACTCTACAGAGCAACGCATCAAAGTAATAATGGTTCTTTGTGATGACGTCAAAAAGATGGAATTATTTATACGCATGGGTGAACTTGAGCGTCAAACTATGATGTTTATGATCATTAATGATAAACTTTAAAGTATGGTAGACTTCAAGATAAGTGGAAGGTTCATTTTGCTAGTTTTGCTTAATTGAAGACCTTTAAATATTTGAGTGTAGTGTCACTTTCTGATACCTCAGATTATGTCCTATATTGAAAATGATTGGCGTAAGACGGACACGAGGACAATAGCTTTTGTGTAACTAGAATCTATGGAAAAACTTGAATGTGGTGTCACTTGTGATAAACTCAAATGATGTATGTAAATGTGTTTATTTGGCTTGCTTTTGTCAATTGATGTACATGATTCTCGCTTCTCCTTTTCTCAGTATATACTGAAATGTGAAATGAATGGATTTTGGATATGTATATTCCTTCTTTTGTGTTGTACTTTGTTCCTTCTTTTCCTTTGTTGTTCTTCACTTCAAAGTCAAGCTGATATAAGTGAGCCTGAGTTGTCTAGCCTTCTGCATTTGCTCACTGCACTTATTTTGTGTGGTTATTTAATTTCCATATCGCTCTATATCTTTATTGAAGTCGCGGAAGTCCTACATGCATCATTCATAAATCAGGATATCAATATGTATGATGATGAGACAGGAACTCCTGCTCAAGCTCGTACTTTAAACTTAAATGAGGAGTTGGGGCAGGTTCATACAGTCCTTTTGGACAAAATCGGCACTTTGACGTGCAGCCAAAAATAGACTTTGGATTCGTCTTGAAACAGTTGAAAGAAAGCTCAAACCTGCAATAAAGGGGTTTGTCTTTGGATTATGCAACATTGTCTATGATAGATTAGCAAAGAAAATGTTTGAAGTTTTATATAGGCTTGCAACTTCTTACTACCGGCCATTTGTCCTGCTTTCATCAAAGTGATATGATTGCGTTCGTATTCAAGTCCTATCAGTAGCCTTCCTTACTTACATACTGAGTATGTTCTGTGCAACATTGTAGGAGACAAACAATAAATAGTCACACTTTATTCATTAGAATTTCATAATTATAAAAAAAGAATCATTAGGTATTTGCTTAAAGCTAGTTATTACTGGCACTTGCAAGATGTTATTTCAATGCAGCTTAAGAACTAGGAGAAGAATTGAAGTGTTGCATATCTGTTATCCATCAAATTCTAAAGGCTGCTTTGGTTTATGACAAATGAAGTTTTACAATGTTCAATATTTGGGATAGAGACAATGTAGCAGGAAAGCTTCAGGTTCAGCTTGCTCATGTTGCTTAATTTTACTAACTTTATATGAAGCTATGATCAAACTATATTTCTTTTAACATTAGAAACTTCTGCTGCTGTCTACACTACTTGAACTTAGTTTTAGTTTATACTTTCTTTTTTTCTTAAGAGAGGAGGGAGGTACACCTTGGTCGGGGTACTTAAAATAACGTCTTCTCGTTTATGACTTGAGACTTCCTCAAGTGAATTAAATTTGTTAAGCACTTCGTATTCAAGTTTTAAACGTAATAAATATGGTAATTACATGAAATAGATAACATAATAATTCAAGGGTAAAATTGGAAAAAGGTTCTTTTAAGAGTTCTAAGTCAAACACAAGATTTGAATAAGCAATAAACCAAACACTGGATAAAAAATAATCCATGCATTGCTAATCCCTGCATTACTAATCCCTGTGTTACTAATCCCTGCATTACTCATTTTTGTACCAAACGACCCCTAAGTTTATATCAAAACTTATTAATTTATCGTGATTAGTTAAGTATTCCATAAAAAAATTGTATCATACAAGCAATACATTACATGTTTTCATAAGCTTGATAAATATTGAATGTGGATAGAAGAATAGGAAATTTTCAAGTATACATAGCTTTAGAAAATACTAGAGATTATCTAGAGAGAGGGACAAAGATAACCCAAACTTTTTCAAGTAGTTGGCATGATTTGTGTATATCATAGTGAATGAGATGTTTGTATAAATCCTTCAATTCCTTTTCCATCCGAATCTGAGTGGCCATTGAAAGTTCTCCTTTCATGGTTGCAATGGATGTAGGGATCAACAATAAAATGGAAACAATGGGTTCAAATGATTGAGTCTATCTATCACTCTGTATAAAAAGTTGGAGGGATTTATGGAGCTATCAAGAGTTCAATTTATAGAGTCCAAACGAATCAAAATTTGATTTTTTGGAATGGTAAAAAGGCGGTGTTGTGAGACTAACACTTTTGTGTTTTCGTGGGGTTAAGCTACTATTACTCTTGAAGATATGATGATTTCGGGAGGCTTCTCTGTTTTGAATGACTCTGTTTTGTCCCCACTTCAATTCCCTGAGTTGGTAGAGATTGACGAAAATCTTGAAAGTGCGCGAAGAAAGCTTACCGGATTGAAGACTAATAATCAAAGTAGATGGTTGAATTTTTTCATGAACAGTGGTAGGAATTTTGAGCATGAAGATTTTCTTTCTCTTTGGTTATCAAGATTTGTGTTTCCAGGTAAAATAGGTTCTCCTATTTTCTCAATAGTTGTTAATCTTGCAAGAGGTATGCAACTAGCGTTAATCGCATACCTCTTGCCAAATTAACAGTTATTGAGAAAACATGAGCACCTATTTTACCTGAAAAAACAAATCTTGATAACTAACCATCTACTCTGATTATTAGTCTTCAATTTGATAAGCTTCATTCGCGCATTTTCAAGATTTTCAAGATCTCCACTAACTATTGAGAAAATAATTGGCATGATTTGTGTATATCGTAGTGAATAAGTGATGTTTGTATAAATCCTTCAATTCCTTTTCCATCCAAATCTGAGTGGCCATTGAAAGTCTCCTTTCATGGTTGTAATGGATGTAGGGATCAACAAATAAAATGGAAACAATGGGTTCAAATGATTGAGTCTATCCATCATCTTGTATAAAAAGTTGTAGGGATTTATGGAGCTATCAAGAGTTCAATTTATAGAGTCCTAAGGATCAAAATTTGATTTTTTGGGTTGGTAGAAAGGCGGTGTTGTGAGACTAACACTTTTGTGTTTTCGTGGGGTTAAGTTACTATTACTCTTGAAGATATGATTATTTCGGGAGGCTTCTCTGTTTTGAGTGACTCTGTTTTGTTCCCCCTTCAATTCCCTGAGTTGGTAGAGATTGACGAAAATCTTGATAGTGCGCGAAGAAAGCTTATCGGATTGAAGACTAATAATCAAAGTAGATGGTTGAATTTTTTCATGAACAGTGGTAGGAATTTTGAGCATGAAGCTTTTCTTTATCTTTGGTTATCAAGATTTGTGCTTCCAGGTAAAATAGGTTCTCCTGTTTTCTCAATAGTTGTTAATCTTGCAAAAGGTATGCAACTAGCGTTAATCACATACCTCTTGCCAAATTAACAATTATTGAGAAAACATGAGCACCTATTTTACCTGAAAAAACAAATCTTGATAACCAACCATCTACTCTGATTATTAGTCTTCAATTTGATAAGTTCCATTCGCGCATTTTCAAGATTTTCTTCGATCTCTACCAACTATTAGAAAATAGTTGGCATGATTTGTGTATATCATAGTGAATGAGTGATGTTTGTATAAATCCTTCAATTCCTTTTCCATCCGAATCTGAGTGGCCATTGAAAGTCTTCTTTCATGGTTGCAATAGATGTAGGGATCAACAAATAAAATGGAAAGAATGGGTTCAAATGATTGAGTCTATCCATCATCCTGTATAAAAAGTTGTAGGGATTTATGGAGCTATCAAAAGTTCAATTTATAGAGTCCAAATGGATCAAAATTTGATTTTTTGGGTTGGTAGAAAGGCGGTGTTGTGAGACTAACACTTTTGTGTTTTCGTGGGGTTAAGCTAGTATTACTCTTGAAGATATGATTATTTCGGGAGGCTTCTCTGTTTTGAGTGACTCTGTTTTGTTCCCCCTTCAATTCCCTGAGTTGGTAGAGATTGACGAAAATCTTGAAAGTGCGCGAAGAAAGCTTTTCGGATTGAAGACTAATAATCAAAGTAGATGGTTAAATTTTTTCATGAACAGTGGTAGGAATTTTGAGCATGAAGCTTTTCTTTCTCTTTGGTTATCAAGATTTGTGCTTCCAGGTAAAATAGGTTCTCCTGTTTTCTCAATAGTTGTTAATCTTGCAAAAGGTATGCTACTAGCATTAATCACATACCTCTTGCTAAATTAACAGTTATTGAGAAAACATGAGCACCTATTTTACCTGGAAAAACAAATCTTGATAACCAACCATCTACTCTGATTATTGGTCTTCAATCTGAAACGTTCCGTTCGCGCATTTTCAAGATTTTCTTCAATCTCTACCAACTATTGAGAAAATAGTTGGCATGATTTGTTTATATCATAGTGAATGAGTGATGTTTGTATAAATCCTTCAATTATTTTTCCATCTGAATCTGAGTGGCCATTGAAAGTCTCCTTTCATGGTTGCAATGGATGTAGGGAACAACAAATAAAATGGAAAGAATGGGTTCAAATGATTGAGTCTATCAATCATCCTGTATAAAAAGTTGTAGGGATTTATGGAGCTATCAAGAGTTCAATTTATAGAGTCTTAAGGATCAAAATTTTATTTTTTGGGTTGGTAGAAAGGCGGTGTTGTGAGACTAACACTTTTTATATTTTCGTGGGGTTAAGCTATTATTACTCTTGAAGATATGATGATTTCGGGAGGCTTCTCTATTTTGAGTGACTCTGTTTTGTTCCCCCTTCAATTTCCTGAGTTGGTAGAGATTGAAGAAAATCTTGAAAGTGCGCGAAGAAAGCTTATCGGATTGAAGACTAATAATCAAAGTAGATGGTTGAATTTTTTCATGAACAGTGGTAGGAATTTTGAGCATGAAGCTTTTCTTTATCTTTGGTTATCAAGATTTGTGCTTCCAGGTAAAATAGGTTCTCCTATTTTCTCAATAGTTGTTAATCTTGCAAGAGGTATGCAACTAGCGTTAATCGCATACCTGTTATTGAGAAAACATGAGCACCTATTTTACCTGAAAAAACAAATCTTGATAACCAATCATCTACTCTGATTATTAGTCTTCAATCTGATAAGCTCCGTTTGCGCATTTTCAAGATTTTCTTCAATCTCTACCAACTTAGGGGATTAAGAGGGGGGGGGGGGGGACAAAACAGAGTCACCCAAAACAGAGAAGCCTCCCAAAATATCATATCTTCAAGAGTTACAGTAGTTTCACCCCCACTGAAACACAAAAATGTTAGTCTCACAACACCATCTTTCTACCAACCCAAAAATCAAATGTTGATCCGTCTAAACTCTATAAACTAAACTCTTGATAGCTCCATAAAACAATGCAGCTTTCCATACAGGGTGATGGATACACTCAATCGTTTGAACTCATTCTTTCCATTTTATTAGTTGATCCATCCATCCATTGAAACCATGAAAGGAGACTTTCAAAGTTTCAGATGGAAAAGAAATTGAAGGACCTTCTACATACTAATTATATATTACATTGGTTATTAAATTACAGACTCAATGAATTGATTTAAAGAATGAAAAGACCCAAGAAGTTCATACAAATATCACTCATTCACTATGATCTGCACAAATCATGTCAAGTACTTGAAAAAATTTGGGTTATCTTTGTCCCTCTCTAGGTAATCTCTAGTAATCAAATCTTTGATTGATAACGAACCAGTAGGTGCAGATCTCAATTTTTCCTTTTCCATTGTGGATTCTTCAAAACTTGGGATATTTAAGGTTAAATGTCAATGGGCTTCAATAGTAAGAATATTTACGGTGAAAAATTGTATGAGTTTCTATGTGAATATTTAGAGTGAAAATTGTATGAGTTTTTTCAAGCGGTAAAACTTTTCCATGGAAATTTAAGGAGTACCATAATATTATTATTATTATTATTGCAATTGTTAATTAATTTTATACATATTAAAAATAGTAGAGACATGTTTACCACAATTTATAATGTAGTGGAGATAGTGTGTACATTGCCACAAACGCTTTTGGAGACAAAAAAGCTTTTAAGCGTGAACGGTTGTCATCCTGGGGGTGCACGTTCGAGTGCATACTGCCTCGTTCGCGAGTGGTTGGCCTCACGTCGCACTTGGTCGCACTACAACAAATGTGATATTTAGCTACGAAATTATTAGGTACAACACAAAATTCGTCACTAATTATTCATCTTTTGTGACAAAAATTTTATTTCGTATTTAAATGCATGAGCAATATACTTTAAGTCACGAAACATATAATTTCGTAGCAAACTTTTGTCCACTAAAGGTTCTCCCCAAAAATTTGGACCATTTATTAGGTAATAGAGCGACGAATGTTAAGTTATTAGTGACACATTGTATTGTCGCTAATAATACATTTAATTTGTGACAAACTATTGTTTGCCTTAAAATAGTTAGAATTTTGGATACGAAAAGGTTTCTTCATAAAAAATAACTAGTTACAACAACGACAAATTAGAGTTCGTAGTTAAAGGGTGTAAGCTTTAGCCACAATTTTTTTTACTTATTTGTGACCTTAGTTTTTGTCACTAATAAATGAGCAATTAGTGACGATTATTTTATTGTCTCTAATCAACATGCAATTTAGTGACGAGCATTGTTTTGTCACAAAATATGCAATATTGAAATAGGGACGATTTGTAGACGAATGATTAACTATTTGCTACGAAAAAAATAATAGATAAAAATAACATTATATTTGCTACACTTGTTTATGATTACGACACTACAAGAAAAATGGTTAATAATGATTAACATTTAGCAATGAGTTGAGAAGCTTGTCCATAAATGTACCCTTTGAGATACAACTTTTTATTGTGGTTGTTAATTCTTTGTTTTTTTAATAACTCAAGGAAGGGAATATGTTCCTTAAATTGATTAAAAAAAACGTGTCCCTAATACTCTCTATTGGGTCACTTATAAAAGATGAAAGGTAAAAAACAAATAAAAATAGGAAGAAAAAAATTCACAAATAGTCATTATAATAAACATAATTAGGCTCCTTAGTTATAGTTTGCATATTTACGGGTTGTAGCTATAGTTTAAGCTGCTATGGGCGACCTCGTTTTTATAATTCACACCTCGTTTATATAATTCGTGGGTATATCTGTATAGCTAGTTTCTGAGAACGTGCGTTGCACGTTTGTCCCTTATTATTATTAAATTTCTATATATTAAAAAGTTGAGTTATAAAATAGGAAATGCTGAAACTAACAATAGTAGTTTTACCATTTATATTTTATTCACTAAATAATAATAAAATATACTATGAAGAAGAACATTAAATAGATGATATACTCTAGCATTTTTTGTTATCATTCATTTGTAGTTTCTCACTCTATTTTCTTCTCATGTTGAAATATGAATTGTGCAATTTACTTCCTATGATAATATCAATCATTGTAAAATTGGTTCTTAAAAAGCAAATTCAAATTTTAATTCTGGAAGTGTTTTTACATAATAGTGTAGAATGACTCTTCATATTCAACTTTTTATTTTGAATAGTAATGGACAATTACTATTCAAATGCAGATCTAGTTTTTTTTTATCTTACATTTATTGAATCTTTAATGTGTATTGTTAATGATATATAATATTTTATTAATTAGGTATTTGATTTAGTGTAGGGGCAAAATGGTAATCCAACTATACACTTTCGAGTTTTCACTTTTAATAAGTAATTATAATTATAATATATACAAAAGATTAAACCATTTGATATTAAAAAATTATAGGTATGAGTGATAATTAACATTCAATAATTAGGCAAAAGAATGTATCACATTCTCATAAATAATATCTCTAAGGCAAAAGTAGACATTTTAATTTGGACAATTACTACTTAACACTTATGGGTCCAGCCAATAATCTGAAGACGGGAGTTTGACAATTTTTCATCCATAGTTAAAATTCTACATCAACAATAAATAGCTTCTCATCACAGTAAATAGACATTTGAATAATTAATATAAATTGAGCAACTCAAACTTTTCAAAATGACTTATTCTAGATATATAATATATATGTCAATTTGAGGAATGAATGTTTCAACACATGAATAATAGACTAATAAGGTCAATAGATTATAAACGAAAAGTTAAATAAAAATACAGCCTCAAAATCACATACTATGATCCATCATTTATCTCCAATTCGGCGGCCCATTTTATTTTAGGGTATGGATTTTTTATTTATTTTTTAAATAATCAAATATTTAGTTATTCCTCTCTCTACTCATAACTAATAAACTCGAAAATATATTTATACTAAAGTAGAACACTCTATCGAGAGCCAAATAAACATATCAAATTAACTAATTAATCTTTCATCAATTATTAGTAGAACATGAATTGTATATCACTAATTTCTTCATGTATGACACAAGATATTTCAATAGAAAAACAAAATCATAAGAAAGTATATCAAAATATAAAAAAAGGACATATAAAATACTTAGGCTGAATAAGGAGGAGCGGATAAAAACAAGAGGAAATTACTGCACATACAAAATGATGAGCAAGATTAGTTTTTTGCATTATAATCTCTCATCCTCCTCTTATCATTTACATGAAGACCATGCTAGGCATTTTATAGCAGTAGCTAGGATGCCCTTTGAGTAGATAAAATTAATTTGCATTAAATTAGTTCAATGATTTTAGTCCATATCAAATTTATTTAATGGAAAAACTCTTCAAATACTTTTGTTTTTTTACAGAAAAAGAGAAATTGACTATTAATGTGAATTTGATTCATGTACCGATTTAAATGAGTTATTTATTGAATTGTTCAATACAAATCTTTTAAAATCTTGCTTTTAATTTGCAATGGAAAAATGTTGATTAATGTAAATTTCTTGGTTTTCTTGTGCAATCTTGCATTAACACGGGAAACGGCTTTTATTGCATTAACGCGAGAAACAAACTTTCATTATAGTAATTACTATTTTGAGTCCCACGTCTTTTTAAATTTTTTTATATATATATAATAAAGAAGACAACTTTTTGAAGGATACGTAATTCAATATTTATTACATTTGAGGAGCATTTTTTTACTATATACTATTTAATTATATTTTATAACATTTGTTTTAATATAAGGGTAAAATGATAATTCAATTTTAAGCTTTGAATCTTCCTACTTATAATATAAAATGAGATGAGATTTATATCACGTCATCCAATGTACAATATTACTTCCTCCATTCATTTTTACTTGTCACTTATTCCTAAAAATACTTTTGAAATTTGCAATCTAAAATATTTATGTGATTATAACTAATAATCTTATCCTAGTAAAGTGAAACGTTGAAGTTAAATTATTTAGAAACAGAGAAATGTATACGGTAATAACAGAAACTATTGATTGTAACTTTTTTTTTTTTTTAACAAACAGAAATTGTGACTCTGTCTCTGAGAGCACAATGAAATCTTTTAAAGCAAACTTTTGATAAAGTTAAAAATAAATTACTCAAAAAAAAGACAAGATTTTGATACATAAATTATTTTTGTAATTACAAATGGACATCAAATATAAACATACAAATAGCAAGCAGATGACTATATTGTTAAACATAAAGATCTTCAACATTTTTGTAGGAATAAATTGTATGTACATATTGAAACAAAAAAAGTATAATTGTATTCTGATCCTATAATCTTTGTTATTCAAATCAAGATATGAGTAGTGAATGTTCATCATAAACATTAATTTTTGTAATCCCAAATCTCTGTTATAAGTTCCAGCCAAGAATATGTTTTGAAAAAATATCTCAAGCTTTAGGTACATTCTTTTTTTACTCTTGCCCGCGTGTTGAATCGTTGCTTGAGGAGGAGGAAGAAGGGTTGATTCATTACTCACTTGGACTGCTGCTGAATTCTTGGGTTGGCATAATCATTTTCCTGAACTTCATCATGTCAGCATTATACATACCAGTATCATAGCTCTGAGTGGGTGCCCCATTTGACGCGGCAAAGCTAGGAACCTTGCTTGGTTTTGGATTATCGTTCAAGTCCTCCAACGATGAATTGCCTTCCAATGCACGTACAATCTGTTCATAATACATAATATTTATATAAGTGAAACAAGTCATTTTGTCCAAACGGAGATGAACCTTACTCTGATATCATGTAAAGATATGAATTTCTCGAGTCCATATAAGCAAACCACCAAAATATGCTACAACATGTTAAATCATAATGTAAATATGCAGTATTTGTTATCTTCTAGAGAGGGTAATCATACCTGACTCATTTTGGGACGTCTTTTAGCAGAGTGGCGAATGCTAGAAGCAGCACAACCTATCATGCGATGTAGCTCATCTGTATCAAAGTTCCCTTCAAGACGTGGGTCTACCAATCCATCATATTTTTCCTCTTCCAGTGCTCTTGTAAGAAGGGGCCTAGCCTGTATACATTCATATATTAGATCAATACCTCAAACAAAAGTTAAAAGTCTAAGCACATCTTGGCGCAATCAAATGTGAACTGAGGATCTAGAACAAACCCAATCTACTAAACTGTCCTCCATCATATTGCTAGGATCAACAGGTTTTTTTGCGGTTATGAGCTCCAACAGCATTACTCCATATGAAAACACATCTGACTTCTCTGTTAGTTTGCCACTTGATGCATATTCAGGAGCTAAGTACCTGCAAGTAACTTTCTAGCTTAGAGACATCTGAAGTATGTTAAAATACATAATTGGTTCTGATTGTTGAATACAAGTTTTATACGACTAAGTAGCTATGCTTGACTCACCCGAATGTTCCCATAACACGAGTTGATACATGAGTGTTGTTATCCGAAGTAAGCTTAGCCAATCCAAAATCTGCCACCTAATAAACCAAAATTTTCCTTTAAATCTAAAAGGCATTGTGATGGTTAATAAACCTTTCTTAAACAAAAACGCGAGGTTTTAACATAAAACTTGCTCTTCATATCTTCATTGACATATCAAATGTGGCTGATCATTTAATTACCAAGGCTTCATAATTGAGGTCTAGTAGAATATTTGCAGCCTTGATGTCGCGGTGGATAATTCTATATTGGCCTGCATGTATATATCAAGAAATGAGAGAGAGAGATAAAGAGAGACAGAGAGAGGTGAAAGTGTAGATTAGAATGTTCATACAATCTTCATGGAGATAAGCAAGTCCTTTAGCTGATCCCAAAGCAATTTTAAGTCTGGTCTCCCAATCCATGACAGGTTGACCTTTTCCTGCAATAATGAATTTGATTTCACCCTTATCAAAACTAGAATTAAGAAATATATTGAATCGAAATTTGGGAATCAACTAGGAAAAGGATTCTCTTATTTCACAATAAAATTAACATGATCGTAGAAGAAGTAGTGAGTATTGAATAGGAAAGAATGTACCATGAAGGTGAAACTCCAAGGTTTTGTTGTCAACATATTCATAGACCAACATGCGTTGTCCATTAGCAATGCAATATCCAACGAGGGACACAAGATGACGATGATGAACTCTGCTAATGATCTCAACCTCAGCTTGAAATTCTCGTTCTCCTTGTCCACTTCCTGCTTTCAAACTCTTGATGGCAACCACTCTTCCATCATTCAAAACACCTTTATGCACGTATCCGAAACCACCTTGTCCTAACAGATTGGCCTGAGAAAATCCATCTGTGGCCTTAGCTAGCTCCTCATAACTGAATTGGCTCTGGGAGAAACCACCAAGTCCCATGTTAGGTGATTGAGAAGGCAATGGCACTGCTTGGCCTGAATAACCTGAGCCAAATTCGCCGCTTGAACTAGCTCCCTGCTGATGTGGAGTAGCTCCAGCCCAACCACTCTGAGTCCCCATTTCACTTTGTGGTACCTTCATTACATGATCCATCGACTGACGTCTATTCCATTGATTGTTGTTATTGTAGTATGGATCACCACCTAATCAAAAACATATTTAATCGAAAATTAAAAAGTAATACTATGCTTTAAACAACACTTTATTAGTAATTAGTAACATACCTTTAGGTCCAGGAGCCATATAGTATCTCTGTTTCTTCTTCCTTTTACTACACCATACACATAGAATGATTAATGCAATTATGACGATGCCTCCGACAGCAATTCCAGCTACTATACCAACAGTACTTGAGGAATCATCGTTTGCAGGTGATGGTTGATTAGATCCTGAGCGTGGAGGAGGAGACAAATGTGCATGAGGAGGTGCAGGCGATTCACGTGAAGAAGCAGGCGGTGGTGGAGAAAATAATAGAAATGATGGAGGATTTTTAGGACTATTTGGGGTTGATGGAGTATTATACGTGGATGATGGTGGTGGTGATTGTGAAGGTGTATTAGAAGAAGGATTTGGGGATTGATTATTATTATTATTATCTTTTGATGGTGATGAATTAGATTCAGAAGAGGATGGTGGTGGTGAAGAAGGCGGAGGAGAATCATTTTTTGGAGGTGGTGATGCATTAGGAGATGGAGGAGGAGATTGTGGTGGTGGTGATGAAGGTGGAGATTCATTTTTTGGTGGTGGAGATGAAGACGAAGACGAAGACGAAGACGAAGGAGAATCATTTTTTGAATCTGAAGATGAAGGCGGAGTTCCATTTGAAGAAGGGGTTTCTTTAGAATCAGTATCATTGGAGGAAGCAGTTCCAGGAGATGAATCCATATTTTTAACAAATGATAAAAATTCCCTCAATATCTATCTATCTCCCGTTAACTGCTCTTCTCAACGATTCTTCAATGTCCCTACGATATTTCCATGAACAATGTTACTTGCATTATATAATATGGGAATAAATAAATAAATAAATAAAAGTTTTTTACCTCAATGAAGAACAAGAATGGATAATGATTGTCAAATGGAACAGAGAGAGAAATGTTAACATTGTAAAATTTTCATCTTAGTCTAGCAGTTTTCCCCAGCCCCAACCCCCCAAAACAATACTTGGAGTGTTCCTCAAAAGAAGGGGGCCTCTCTCTCTTGCCATTTAACACCTCTAATTTAGTTAGTTGTTCTTATTCCCAGAATTATAGTTCCTCCTTGTCTTTGTGCTTTCTTGTTTGATTACCCCACAATTGTCCTCTTCACTCCCCATATTACCGTTGCTTCCTTAAAAGAAATTAATTTTAAATAATAAAAACACGCTCCTCATTTATTTGTAATTGTTGCATTTCTTATTAACATATCTATGATTATAAAGAAATGGTGTACTAATAATAAGCCTACATGAACCAAAAATTGAAAATTCATAGGTAAAATCAGTGATTTTCTACTGTAGGGAAAATATAGTATAGTGAATTAAGGCTCCTTCAGGCCGCTATCGCATGGACATGTTATAAACTCAACTTTCTGCTCCCTGATATGATACAAGTATATGAATTGGCCAATGTGAATAGGCACAGTCACAACATCATTGTTAGTACCTCGATTGATGCGCGCTTCAGGCTCTGCCTAATAAGGGACTAGATAACCATTTCTCCCAATCTTTGGACACAGCCTTAAACTTCATAAGCGATTTAGCAAGAAGCACATGTTCCTTCACCACATCTTTCTTCATTGCGACATATGGAGGAAGTTCATAAGAAATGAAGTTGTTTAAGTAATCAAGCTGCAGTTGAAGAGAGCAATTTGAGGTATAAAGAAAAAGGGGTAAAACCTTATGAGAATTATGGTGAGAGTCATGAATGCTGTTATCTGCTTCAGAGAATTCCATTTTTCTGCAACTAGAAAAAGTCATATATTGGCATTTGGCAATGTAAGTAGCTAATTTTTCTTCTTTCTTGGAAAAGTTGTAATCAGAAAAAACTAGTACTATTACTCATCAAATCTCCGCGACTAAGAATTTGAATCTTATACATACAGAACAGAGCATACAGAATTTCAATATAATACAGAACAGAGCATCGTATCAGAAAACAGACAGAATTAAATCGCGCTGAGGATTCTTGATTTTAAACAAACAATGCAGTGGCTTTTGTTGAGTTGAAAAATGATACCTTCCTAGTTTAGTATATCTAGGAAATAGGAACCAGTCTTTTACTTGTTCATTAAGCATCGTTTAGTTTGAATTCAAGTAATGATGAGATTAGTTATGATAAGATTATTTTTTATTGAGTGTTTGATTTGTTGTATTCAAAATAATAAATTTTAAGAACAATTTATTTTTTTACAAAAATGCCCTTCACGAATGTAAAAAGTGATGTATAAAAAGGGTTGAAAGAGACATTTTTGTCAATTACTTATTTTATCTCGGGATAAGTTATCCCGGGATTACTATACCATCCAAGGGGAAGGATAACTTATCCCAGTACTAATTATTAATCCCGGGATAAGTTATCCCGAACTTGCCAACCAAACAATAAATTAAGTGATACTATAATTTAATCCCATGACTATTTGGTATTATACTTCACACCAAACGACCCCTAAGGGGTCCGTAGGAAATGAACTTGCTTAATTGGAATTGGTGTACGGTAGTAATAATCAGCTTTGTGCTATATTTGGTGTTCGAGTCCGGAACTCCTTCCTTCAAATAAACACCTTTTATCAGAAATTACGTTATATATATATATATATATATATATAT
>NW_006239014.1:1324818-1328451 GCF_000226075.1 Solanum tuberosum | reverse complement strand
GAGTGTTTGGTTTGTTGTATTCAAAATAATAAATTTTAAGAACAATTTATTTTTTTACAAAAATGCCCTTCACGAATGTAAAAAGTGATGTATAAAAAGGGTTGAAAGAGACATTTTTGTCAATTACTTATTTTATCTCGGGATAAGTTATCCCGGGATTACTATACCATCCAAGGGGAAGGATAACTTATCCCAGTACTAATTATTAATCCCGGGATAAGTTATCCCGAACTTGCCAACCAAACAATAAATTAAGTGATACTATAATTTAATCCCATGACTATTTGGTATTATACTTCACACCAAACGACCCCTAAGGGGTCCGTAGGAAATGAACTTGCTTAATTGGAATTGGTGTACGGTAGTAATAATCAGCTTTGTGCTATATTTGGTGTTCGAGTCCGGAACTCCTTCCTTCAAATAAACACCTTTTATCAGAAATTACGTTATATATATATATATATATATATATATATGTCAAATTCTACATTTAAGTATATATATTTACGCCCCGGCCTAATAATCATAAGGTTATATTAAATTTTTAAAATAAAAATTAATTATCTAAAATTAAAAAAATATACTAGACAAATAAGTGATTTATAAATGATTTTAAATTGAATATTTAAGATATATATTGTCTTTTAAAAATATAATAATTAATAAACATATGTTCTTGACTAATATTATAAAAAATAATTAATTTATATTTTTCAAATTAGTATATTTTAATTAAATTAATCACAAAAACTAAAGTACAAAATTTCTATGAAATGCATGTTTGACAAAAAGATTAGTATTATAAATATAATGTCATAAAATTATAAAAACATTTGACAAAACATAATCTATTAAGTCTAACTAAAAGAATAGTTTGCAATGTAAAATATCGAGTCAATACTCCTAAAACAAATGAAATTGAAAATATAACATAAATTCTAATTCTAAAACAAAAAAGTTAACATAATACTCTTATGCCAAATTTCAACATTACATACATAAATATGATTTAAAAGAAGAGGAGAATGTAAATCTTTAACATTATTCAACAATGAATTCTACTTTAATTTTAAAATTAGAATACTATCAAAATTATGCTAATGAAAAAAAATAAAAAAAAATGCATGGAATCACATGAAGTATATGTTGAGAATGAGAAGGAAATGAAATATAAATAATAAATAGTATATTTTTAAAAAATATTAGAATAATAAAAAAAAAAAATTAAAGTAGTAAAAATAAAAAATAAATTAAAACGAAAAAAATAACTTAAAAGCAAGAATTTAAAAAGTAACCAGCTTGTAATTATACCATGTAATTACCTACCTCAATTACATTCAATTACTTGTTGACCAAGTAATTACCTGTCCAACCAAACTAAGTAAATACATGACCAACCAAACATGTCAAACACTGTGTAATGATACTCAATTACCCCAAATTCAATTACTAGTGTGACTTTCCAAACAGGGCCTAAGTATTTTGTTTTTAATATGTGTGTAAGTTCAAAATAGACGAGTAAAAGTAAAATTTGTTTTATTTGTTCATTAAGTATTTTGATTTTTAAAAGAGATAAGTGGTTAAAACACACTTAAACTATACCTTTTTTTTGAGTTTCACACCCAAACTATTGAAAGTGTGAGAAACACACCTAAACTATTACACTTTAGTTTGAAAAACACACCTCTGTGCTGACTGGACCATATGTGTGTGTACACAATCTTTTGCGCGGGTGTGGCCTTGATTTTCGTCCACATGGCTTCTTCTTTTTCAAAAAATAAAATATCAAAACACACCTAAACTATAAAATTGTTTGACTACTTTCCCACCTAAACTATTAGGAGAGTGAGAAACACACCTAAACTATCATTCATAAATTTGAGAAACACACTTTAAATTATATGTTACACTAGTTGCTTAAGCTCGCTCAAAAGGGACGGATATTTGTATATCAATGATGCCATACAAGGAATCCACGACGCCCTTTGGTAGCTTTAATAATTTGAGGGGTGTTGTCCATGACATCAGATTCTATTTTTTTGTTTGTTTAATAACTAGTTAGACTATATTTGTGGGATCATTATGCCACCAAATTGAGCATATTTTCTTTCTATTGAATTGTTGCGTTTTGCAGACTACAAACAACTATGAGCAGCTAAGGACAGAAGTAACCAAAGCATTTTTAGTAGCTCGAAGTAAAAAATTGATCGGCTCTAGTTTGTATAGTATAGAAACACTGAAATCAAGTAATGCTTCAGTTTGCCGAGCAACCTACAATGATATTAAAGTACTTGGGCTGCAAATCAGTATACCATCCTATTCACAACCAAAATTCGATACCATCCTATTCACAACCAAAATACACGACTTAAGAACAGTTCGAACCACATGAAAAATCAGTCACCACATTTAGTAGCTTACAATAACTACTTGGGCTGCAAATCAGTCACCGTATTTAGTAACATCAAAGTTCACAACTAAAAGTCGATATCATCCTATTCACAACCAAAATACGCGACTTAAAAATAGTTCGAGTCACATGAAAAATCAGCCACATCATCCCTAAACACCTTCAGTTCTTGCTGCACCTTGTGATGAAGTTTGTGACTTGATGTTCTTCTGTCTAAGCAAAGCACTTTTATGTTGAAGTTGTCTTTCTGTGATAGCACTTTTCCCCTTCCATTTAAGACCTTTACTTGGTGCATACCCAAGGTCCCCGGTGACAATAATACTTGGTGCATACCCAAGGTCACCGGTGACAATAGCTGAACTTATCAGTTTCTCTTGTGCTCCACTCTTGATTACCCTACTAATAGATTTTCCTTGTTGTAAAGTAATAAAGAGTCGTTAAATTATTTTTAAGAAGTTTAATCAAGAATATAAGCTTATTAACTCTCGTTTTTACCTCGGCACAAATAAAATCATCTTTGCTCACAAATACTCCATGACCCACTACTCTTGGCCTCTTAAATGCATTATTTGCACCTTTTCTATTACCACTGTCACTTTGCACTATTGCTTGAGATGGTTCAGAAGATTGAGATTGTTGCACTGCTTGAGTGGGGTGAGATTTCTGCTTGCCACTTCTTTTACTACTGGCAGATGCTTGTGATGTAGTAATACCCTATGCAAAGAATAATTTTGAAAGTGTTAACGGTATTAATACACTATAAATAAACGTTAATTGAAATCAAATGTACCTCTGAAGTGGCTGGAAGTTTGTTTGGACATGTTCTTATATTGTGACCTTTTGACTTACAAGCGGAGCAACTCATGGTTTTCCCCTCTTTGGAAGCTTTCCAGAACTTGGTACCTCTCCAAGTTCCTTCTTTCTTTTTTTACCAGGCCTTCCTGGCATTTTTTAACAGGAGGTGGCTCAACTTTTGAATTCGATGTCTCGTGCCACATCTTCATGTTTGTTACTGGTTGTAAAAAATGTTTATAAGCTTTCATGTAGGTTTCTTTTTTGTACCACTTACAAATCGAATCAAGGAGATTAGTTTTATCGTGATGTATAGCTGCTATTGCATGTGCACAAGGAATCCCTTTCAATCCCCAACTTCTACAAGTGTAAGTTCCTTGAATTAGGTTAACCAATGTATATATGGACTATCTTTCACTTCATACCCAATG
>NW_006239014.1:1308938-1324071 GCF_000226075.1 Solanum tuberosum | reverse complement strand
TTAAAATCACTCAAAATAATAACTAAAATATATGTTGCTTGGACTCTTCAAAAATGTCAATGAGGGCATGTTGAATTAGCCAAAAGTAGTGTATTTTTTGTTAATGCAATAGAAGTGTGGCATCAAAAGTGAAGAATACGCACAACTAAGACTAAAATCACTTAACAACTAAAAGCTAAAAAGGGATAGAAAAATAAGTAAGACAAAAAAAAAAACAGTAGCTAAACAAGTTGAATAACAAAGTACCGCTAGAGTTTCTAATTTTGTGGACAAGACAGAATGTTGTTATGGACTATCAAAAGGTCCTTACAAAATGCTGAAATCAATAGTTAAAAACTACTTATAACACATCAGCTAAAAAATCATGAAATCAGTAGTTAAAATTGGATTATAAGAGATGAAACAGAGCTTAAAAAAGAGCTTAAATTAGTAGTTAAAATTACTTAAAACACATTAACTAAAACTTGTAAAATCAGTAGCTAAAAAAACTGAAAATAGCAGCTAATATTGGCTAAAAAAGCTGAAACTAGAGGCTAAAAATTGTACCTTTTGCATATCACTTATGATAGTCAATCATTCTCCTTCATCATTAATGTCCAAATCAGATTTCAAGATTCTCAAAAACCAAGTCCAAGTTTCTCTACTTTCAGTTCCAACAACAACCCATGCTATTGGGAACATCTGATTATTCCCATCCTTTGCAATAGCAACAAGTAGCTGGCCTTTAGATATTCCCTTCAAAAGAAACCATCTAACCCAATGCACTTTCTACAACCCTCAATGAATCCTTTTTTCAAAGTTGAAAAACAAATATAAAAGGAATGAAAGAATTTTTTTCCATCATCACAATTTGTCACTTTCACCACACAAGTGCTTCCTGGATTTGATTCAAGAAGCGTATCTCCGTAGTCATAGATTCTACTAAACTCAGCAACATGATCACCCATTATCTTTTTCAACACCATTTTTCTGGCCTTCAAACACACGAACTTACCAACATACAATCCCATGTCTGTCCTGACCAAATCTTGTATTTCCCATCCCTTTATGCAAGGTTGAGAAACAACTCTACTTTTATAGTACTTAGCCAAAAACTTAGAGTTGCACATTGTGTTGGTATTGGTCATATAACACTTATGTCTAGGATTGTAGGTTTTTATAATGAAATCAGAAGATTTGAAATCTTTGCTTGCATAAAGTATCCAAGGACAGCCATTAGCTTTGCATTTTACTCTGACCCTTCTTTGATCATTGTGGATCTTATCCAGTTGACAACCTCTCTCAATTGCATACTTGCTCAAAGCTTCTCTGAATTTTTTCACATTTTCAAATACCATATTAAGTTGCCACACAACTTTTTCCATGTTGGATCATATAAGACCCTTTTGTCCTTCTTTCTTTCCCCTAAAATATCAGATCTTTCAACATCTATTTCCTCCTCACTTTCACTTTCAAAACTATCGGCATCAGAACTGTCGTAGAAAGGCTCATCACCTACTAGCTTACCAGTTAAATTTTTCTTGGGTTTTATCAATGTCTTCAAAATCAGGATCTATGCCAACTTCTCCCATAAAACACTCAGCAATTTTTTTTTCCTTGGCTCTTTTTTTTCTTCAAATATGCTTTCAAATCCTTCTTAACTATGCTCAGCTCTTCATGAATATCACTCCCATAACCATCCTCGTCACTAGAAAAGTCAACATTCTCATCACTTTCAGCATCACTATGCACAATAGTTTCTACTTCATCTTCCTCTGAATCTTCATCTTCACTAGAAAACTTAAATTCATCTTCAACTTCATTTGTGTTTCTGCTGCCATTTTCTATCAGATTTGATTGTTGGACCCCGACAATTTGATCTCTACCATCAATAAATGTTATTTCTTTCCCTAAAGGTGCATTGAGACCTTCACCAGCTTTGTTGGTAGATTCTTTGTTAGGTCTATCAACTTCATTGCATGTGGTCTCAAAAGATTCATTGGTCACATGTGATGTTTTGATAAAAACTTCCCCTTTATGGCAGATATAAATGTCCATAGTACCCCCAGCAACCAACAAATTGGCTAAGACCAACAAATCCCTATCTTTAACCAATTCTACCAAATTGCCTACTTGAGCAGTTGAAGACTTCCGTCGAAGGCACTTTCGAACTTCTATATTGGTAACCCCAAAATCCCTGCAATAGTCATTCACTTCCGAAATAGACAAATGGTCTATATTAACATTGAAGGCATATTCTTTTCCCCCCCAATATAAGCAGGTCCTACCACACTCAC
This sequence comes from Solanum tuberosum, assembly GCF_000226075.1. NCBI lineage: Eukaryota > Viridiplantae > Streptophyta > Magnoliopsida > Solanales > Solanaceae > Solanum > Solanum tuberosum. The sequence goes on along the minus strand of NW_006239014.1, from coordinate 1,321,795 downwards.
AAGTATACCACCGATGTGAAACCTCAAATTTACGTACTTAGTGCCCATTACCTTAGAACAATTGAAATATGCAAAGTTCAATAAGCCAACTATTGTTCATGAAATCAGTAGCTAAAAATCGCCACCAGTACGAAAATTAAGTTCAGGAGTAAAGAAAGAGTACCTTATGTAGTCAATTTCTTCTCCTTTCAACTCTTTTCAGATTGTATGAATCAAAACCTAAAAAATTATACAAAATCATTAATATTTTGAGACAAAAAATAAGAACCCTAACATTTTTTGACAAATGAGTAACTAACCTTCAAACCATGATGAATTTGTGAATTAATAGTGAAAACCCTAAATTTACTCAAAATTTTCACACACCAAAGAGACCCAGCTGAGAAACAGAGAAAGATGTTTCTACATGTTGAAAGTAAAACTTTAATCTTTTGACATGGTGGAATTTGTTTCCATGTGGCAATCTATGTGGCATTTAAAAAATAATAATTGAGAGAGTGTAATACACACACTATCATATTTTATTTGAGGTGTGTTTTTCAAACTAAAGTGAAATAGTTTAGGTGTGTTTCTCACACTTTCAATAGTTTGGGTATGAAACTCAAAAAAATGGTATAGTTTAGGTGTGTTTTAACCACTTAAAAGCGTGAAAAGTTTAGAATATACAAGTAAAAATAAACGAGAATATAATATAACTTTATATTTTTGTGGAATGGGGTCACGTGGTTAATTTTCATTGGATTTACTAAGTCATTTCTCCATTGGAGTATTCCTAGTGGTTGCATTGCATCAAAAGTCTGCTTCACAAATTGGCACTTTTCGGTAAGCATCTATGAAGTATGACAACTTGGTTTAAGCTTAATCATACTAATCTAATCCTTCTTAATAATAATAATAAATAATATTATTACTTTTTTTCCTGATATGAGACCAATAAGCTTGAGTAACTTCATTAATAAGATTATGTCCAAAGTTATTGACAAATTGGAATTAGTATTGCCCAAACTGATATCAGCTAACCAATCCGAATTTATGATGGATAAAAATATCTTTAAAAAGTATTTTACTGATCAGAGAAATGGTAATAGATATTAGAAAGAGAGACAAGCTAGCAAATGTCATCATCGTGTTAGAATAAAAGTTTTGAGGAAGATGAAATTTTTCAACGTGTTTGTGATTGTTAATAATTGGTTCTCAATCTTAATAAATGAACAAACTCGTGGTTTTTTTCATTCAACCAAAAAAAGTGAAACAATGAGATCCTCTCTCTCTAGCATTGATTTTTTTTTTTTTACCTCTAACATGTTTGAATAAAATTGTTTCTTGCACTATACATTGTGCACAACACTCATTATGATTTCTGTGGGTGAATATACCAAAAACTACAGTTGAAAAATAAACCACAAAAATGAATAAATAAATATTCATGTTGAGACGAAAGATAATAAGAATGTCACTATCCACATGAAACAGGTCCTTAGACAAAATTCATTGTTCACAAAAAAGAGAATGTCAACTTAGTTTTATACATCATCCAAGTCATAATGTAAGCAGAGATTCAAAAGAGCTGTAAAATAAGTGATTTTCACCCATGGACAGAGTGAATTAAGGCTTCAGTTCAATGTAGCATTAGCAAGGCTGTTTATGTAGGGCAGGAACTTTTTGGCTGAACCGAATGCGTTTGGACTTGCTATAGACTCAACTTTCTGCTCCCTGATGTGATACAAGTATATGTGTTCGCGAACCTGAATAGCCACAGCATCACTGTTAACACAGGGTAGTACCTTGCACGCATAAGTAAGACTCCTCTTGGGTCCAAGATTGATGCTAACACTGCGCTTCAGGTTCATTTCCATGCCTTGGTAGATATCTATTAAGAAGACATTTTCACATTCATTAGAAGCAGTAACGTAGCTCAGCTCACCGTCCATCTGTGTTAAGGATCCATCCCTCCCAACTTGAACAGGTAAAGATATAATTGCAGGGATCTCTTCTTTCACATCAAAGGCCAATACTTCGTTTGATTTTGTCTCATAGTAAGCAACCCCCTTCATAAACAAACCCCCACCAACAAGACACGGATTTTCTAGATCAGAACAGTCTGCAGAAGAGCAGCTCCAAGAATCTGATTCTGAAGAGTAAATCTCAAATCCGATGATTGGCTGATCAAGCATAGGAAATGCACAGATAACATGATAATATGCCTCAATGTTACGCAGAGAAGGTTCAAATGCAAGAACAATTGCCGGTTCATCCCCATGATAGTACCGAGGAGGGGGGAGAATTTTCCAGTTTTTGGTTGCAGGATTGCAAACATAATACTTCTCTAACCCCTGACAAAGGAGCAACCCGTTGCAAGAGCTTAGAATTTTGACAACTTCAGGCAAGAAATCAAGGGCTGGGCTGGGAACTCCAATTGTAGAAGGGTCCAGAGATAAAAACATAGTATTCATATCCCATTTACTCATATTTTGATAAAAGTAGCCAGAAAAACTCTGGTAAGAGAAACTTTGTTGGTGGGTTAATAAGGGACTAGCTATCCATTTATCCCAATCTTTGGACACAGCCTTAAACTTCATAAGCGATTTAGCAGGAAGGAAAGGGAGTACATGCTCCTTCACCACATCTTTTATCTTCTTATCCCCTTCTCTTATGATGTGTGCAGGAAATTCATCTACCTTCTGATAAGCCTCAGTCTTAAAGTCATATCCTGCAAGCTGCAGTACAAGAGAGGTAACTTCTCAAAATCAAGAGATTTTGCTCTCATTGACTCTTTCCCTTGTTTCTTCGTCTAAAAGAAGACGCTATAAAGGAAATAGGGACTAAAGATTGGCTCATCATGAAACACAATGGGACATTCAATTAATTGAAGCTTGTATATTGCATGAGTTGTTAGTCAAGTGCATTCATCGTCAAAAAGAAAAGAATATGGGGAAGAAGATGGTAATACATGAGAACTAGGCTACACCACTAATCATCAAAAGAACGCTTCGAACTTTTATTCAATATTTTTGCCAAACATGACTCAGAACTAACAAAACATGTCCATTTTAACTGCTGACTTAAGTCACAAAGGAAATGCATACATCACAATTGTTAAAAAGAGAAGGCCTTAACAAGCAATAAATATAGAAAATAGTTGCTACTTTACTCTTTGCAGGTAAGTTGTACTACCTATGTGCTCTTTTTATGGAAAAAAAGATCAATGTTTCATAAAGAACTTGAACGTACCGGGTGAATACCGTGCCTCTGAGATGTAGTTGCTGAGGAAGATCCCTTGAAGATATAAGGAGAATTATCGTCAGAGTCATCATTCATGTAATCTGCTTGAGAGAATTCCATTTTTCTGCGTTTAGAAAATAGTCACTCCGAGAGTCATATATTGTACATTACCAAATCCAAGCCAAGAAAACTATTACTATCAAAGACTAATGGTCAACCCCCCTCACGACTAAGAATTTCAAATCGATATCCTGTTTTCACATATTGGGATCATGTTACCAAGATTTACAAAAAGCTCCCATACGGTTCACTAGCATAGCAGGAACACTAATTCTTGCTGATATAGTGTCCTGTCAAGATATTATATTTATTTACAGAAAAGAGAAACAAAAAGCCATCAAGAAAATCGAAGCACAGATTGTATCATACAAAAAGAGCAGAGTTAAATTCCAAGATTCATATATTTCTTCATATAAAGCCACTAATTATAAAAAATTTCGTATGAAGAACCCCATCAAAAGCAAACAAAAAAATGATGGAGAAAACAATGGAATCAAAAACACATTTCACTCATTGAAAACACAGAAAGGAAAAGACAAAAGAGTGAAATTATTGATAGGGAAAACGACCCATGGTATCACAATCACAGAGCAATGTCTAGTCTTTTTCTCTGCAAAAAAGTTGAAGATAAAAACAGAGAGAATTATCTTAACTATTTAATTTCATCTTCATCTAACACTTGTACATTATTATTCATTTCTAATACTCAAAATTATTTTTTTATCAAAATACTATTCAATTTGATTATTAATTTTTAATATATATTTTTCTCCTAAAAATACTTTTCACTCACCTACCAAATATCAAAACCAGAATTCCATCATTCCAACTACCAAATACTTTCAACCTTTTCTACAACAAAATCTTTGTTCCAACATCTTTTGATGGTTATAAGTTCACTTATACACACCTATAACAAAAATTATATATACACCTATAACAACATTTGATGTTTAAATAATATTTAGCCAGCAAAAAACAAAAAATAATATTATTTTTTTCATTACCAAATGATCAATATAATCAATAAAAAAAAGACGAGAGGGAGTTGCTCGGATGGTAAGCACCCCTCACTTCCAACCTGAAGGCTGGGAGTTGATCCAAGGCTCTTTCGATCTCGGACCAATCCCCTGGCTCTTCTTCAGCCGCGGGAAGGAGTTCGAGTCACCAAGGGAGCAAAAGGGGTGGGAGCTCCTAGGGAGGGTAAAAAAAAAAAAAAATCAGTAAAAAAAGGGAGTATTGCTGGATATCATGCCCCAGCAGCCTCCTGGCAGAGAAACATAATTGCAACATTTACTATTCTAAGAAAAACAATTCTTAAGCCTACTATATTTTTCATTTCTTAATATTATAAAAAGTTTGAAAAATATGTATTTAAATTTAAAATCTCTAATGGATATTTAAATCTGAGACCTCAACATTTTTAATCCACTTTATTAATCCTTAGGTTACATCCTAGAGTACTATCCAATTATTACTAATATCATCATTCTTATTCAAAACTTTATCTTACTATAAGTCATACAATAAAATGATAACTAAATTATTAGAAATACTAATTTAATGTAGAAAATTAGTGAAACAAGACGAAATAGGAAGATTGGCAAATAATTCATGCTATCTATGTGTTGCCCCTATTAACAAAGACAACTAGTTTTGTCAACGCATGCAAATTTGACCGAGACTTTGTAACAAAGAATTGAAATCATCATTATTGTGGAGTCTATTCCCACTTGGCTGTAGTTGATAGGAATGTACCAAAATTGCTTGGGGATCAAGTTTTGCATAATAGGGAGGAAAATTTAAAAAGACAAATTTGAAACCAAGAGTGAGACATGATTTGGTAGGGTACATAATAATAATGTTGGATAAGGTGTATTAGTAATATTAATATTAGAGGGTGTTTGGATCGACTTAAAAATCTTCTGGAGGTGTTTGACAAATATAAAAAATAACTTAAAATAAGTCAAAAATTACTTGAGATAAGTTGAGAAGTGTTTGGCAATGTCAAGAATGACTTAAAATAAGTCAAAAATTACTTGAGATAAGTTGAGAAGTGTTTGGCAATGTCAAGAATGACTTAAAATAAGTCAAAAACTAAAAGTAGGTCTCCCCCTACTTTTAAGTTTTTAACTTAAAAATCATTTCAGTTTGACTTTTTATTTTTGACTTAAAAACTACTTTTTTTAAGTCAATCCAAACGGACTCTTAGTAATAAAAATATTAGTTATGCAGATATTAAGTCATATGCCATGTTTGATTTGGTTCATTAAAAATAACATATATTGCATAATTTCTAAGAAAAAATATTTATATGCAAAAATAGTTGTAAGGATGTTGAAAACATTTTGAGTGGTAACTATATTTTTAATCATGTTAATGAATGCACTAAAACTCTTTGCATGACTAATACAATAAATTTATATGTATTAGTTATTCATATCTTAATACCAAATAAAGTATATAACCAAATGGATGTTTGAATTGACTTATTTTTAATGACTTTGGCTTTTAAACAGTTTTTTTAAGTTTTGAAAGTGTTTGTATCGCTTCAAAAGTGCTTTTAAATACTTTTGTAAAGTTGAGAAAGCACGAAACAAAAACAAAAAATCAAAAGTTAAAAGTTAGTTGTTACCAATTTATGACTTTTAATTTATAAGTCATTTTAAAAAAATTAATCCAGACACCCACTAAGAGATGTTGAAAAAATGTAACAAAAGTAACACAAAAAGCTAATGTATGTACTCCCTCCGTTTCACAAAGAATGACCTGGTTTGACTTGGCACGGAGTTTAAGTAAATAAAGAAGATTTTTGAATCTTGTGGTCCTAAATTAAAGTTATGTCAAATGTACAAAATTGCCCTTAATCTTGTGGTCTTAAACATGCCACATGGAAAGCAGAAAGTAAAATGTTACCAAAAAAGGAAAGAGGTCATTCTTTTTTAAACTGACTAAAAAGGAAAGGAGGTCATTCTTTGTGAAACGGAGGGAGTATTATTTTTCCCAATGCAACAAAGAAATAACACTATCAATGTTAGAAAATATATAATATAAACACCATGTCAAATTAAAAATCACAAATTTCAAAAGTTTTTTTTCTATTTTCTTAAACTACATGACAAATTAAAATAAGACAAATAAATTAAAACGAAAGAAACTTTTATCACTACACATAAACAACACGTCATTTCCTAGCCAACTTGACTCGAGTCTTAATTTATTAGAAAACCACCAATTTATTCTCGCTGAGTCACACGCACATCATAAGTAAAACGAAAAAGAAAAAGTCCGTAAGAAAATGGTGAACATAGAATCTATTAGATACGTGTGTTAAATTCCCAGTGTTCATATAATATCATGCAACAACAGGAACTGATGACCCATTCAAGGTCTAACTATTTAGAATGTGCAAAATTAGCATTTAATTTGATTATGGATTATTGAATCATTCATTTATTTATTCAGTCCATCAAAAAAATTGTATTAATATGCCGTGCAAATTGATCAATGAAATTTTGTGTTAAAATATTTTCAAAAATAGATTGAAATAATAAAAAACGGAGAAAATGAGGGATTTAAATCGGGGCGGAGTTAGCAAAAAGTCCGAGGGGCTTTTATCGACGGAAAATTAAACAATTTTACATGATTTAACTAAAGGTTGAACCCTTTGACCTCCACCTAAATGATATGATTCAACTGCTAGTGAGATTAGTAGCTTTTTTTAGAAGAGTCAGTTGAATCACGTAAATAGCATGATTCATATAATGAAAATTCTGGCTTCATCACGGAATTTGGGGAAGTTATCAAATGTATCAAAACAGATGCCATATAATCGGAATACAGAAACACAAAACGAAAAAAAAATTAAATCAGTAATTCTGGTTGCGAAAAACAAAATCTCAAAACAGAGAGAAAACAGAATCAAAGATGAAATCACAACTAAAAACTTGATCGGCACCTTTAGATGAAAAAAAAAAAAAAAACTCACAGAGATAGCGGAGTGTAGCCGTTTTCTGATCAACAAACAAATTAACTCTGGAGAATGAAACTTGAGAAATTGATGATGAAGTTTGAGAGTTTTGCTGAGATTTTTGGTTCAGAGAAACTTTTTTTATTTTTTTTTCTTTTTCTGGGTTTGAGAGTGATGAGTTCAAAAATGGTGAAGGAAGAGTTGGTTCTGTGTAGGAGACTGATGAAGAAATGCAATCTTCGGCAATAAAGAGGAAATTCTTGTTTGGGGGGTGGGGTGTGAGGGGGTACGTGGCGGATATTTATTGGCTTTACCCCGTCCTCATTTTAAGTCAAGTCTCCGTTTGGCTTTTTCCTAAGAATTTTTTACTACTATATGAAAAGAAATGGAAATCTCCTAGCTTGAAAAATAGGCACCTTTTTTCCTAAAAAGATTAGAAGGGTTACGGGAAAAAAAAACTTATTTATATTTACACTAAATAGATTAAAGGATATATGATGCATGTACACAAATTTATTAGTTTATTACGGTACACTTTGAAGTTAAAATTTGAAATTTAAAAATTAGTAATTGTTTTGGTAAGATGAAATTATCGATTAAGTTTTACATTTTCAAAAAATTATAATCACGACTTGAAATCCAAAATCATGTTTTTTAAAGAAAATGAAATTTGAAATCATGATCCCAAATCATATATCCAAATGTTGATTTGAAATCGTATGTTCAAACACAAGTTAAATATAGTTCATTGATATAACTAAAAGAATAGTCTAGTGCATTAAAACTCTCACTATGTACAAAGAATTCTGAAAGAATCATATCACAAGAATCTATTATATACAATCTTATCCTGCATCTATATAAAAAAATTATTTTCACAACTTAAACTTTTAACCTCCTAATTAGCAACTTTATCAATTACACCGAAATTCTCCCTCAATCCATTGATACAACTCTTGATATAGTTTATTGTATACTACAAGTGCATGTATGTTTTCTTGAAGAGAGCATTAGAGGGGTGCATATAATATAGATCGAACCAATCAATACGACAATGAAAGGAAACAAATTTCTTGTCTATATTTCCTTATTTGGTTAATATAGGCTTATTTAAGAACACGTCTTAATTCCAATTTAACACTACATACTTTTAGAAAAATCAAAGGGAAAATAACACAATAATACTACCTCAACTTTTTCTTGGTCAACATACGCATAAAAATAGAAAAATATCACCATTGAATTGCCCCAAATATTTTCCTAACAAGATGTAAGAAAAATATGAGAAACTTCCTATTATTTATGATTGATTGATATTTATGAAGCATACATTTTTTATACAAAATAGAGTAAATTTTTTCATATATTTGAATAGTGGATATAATTATTTTAACCGACAGACTAAATATGTAACTTGCCTTTTATAACAATAGGATGTTTAACCAATGATTTCATTGTACAAAGAACAAAGATGATATTCAAAATTATAATGATTATAATGGTATTAAGTTGTTAAATCATACTATAAAAGTTTGGGAAAGGGAGGTGGAGGTAACTAGATGAGCTGTTTTCAAAAATCAATTTGTGGGAGCTCAACAAAAGAAGAGACTATTTTCAAGATGAGGCAGGAGCTCAACTAAAGGTAGAGGTAACTAGATGAAGCTATTTTCAAGAATCAATTTGAATTTACGTCTTGAGCTCAACTAAAAAAGTCATTTATCTCGTAAGGAAATTAGTGGGGAAGAGGCTCCTCTTCAATACACTAATATATCTTTCCAGTTGGTTCAGTGCATATTTAATTTAATGGCATCTGTCAATTTTAAAATCTAACAGTCCATATTTATTTAAATAAAGCAGCCTTTAAATCATGGTTAAATAATATGAACTCTAGTTAGCAATTCTCTCGGAAAAATGCATAAGTACCCCCCCAGCCTATGTCCAAATTTTTTGAGACACACCTAACCTTTACTAAGGTCCTATTACCCCCCAAACTTACTTTTTAATTAATTTTCTACCCCTTTTCGGCTTATGTGGCACTATCCTTGAAAAATTATCAACACGCGCTGGGCCCACAAGATAGTGCCACGTAGGCCGAAAAGGGATAGAAAACTATATATAAAATAAGTTCGGGGGGGGGGGGGTAATAAGACCGTTAGTAAAGGTTAGGTGTGTCTCAGGGATTTTGGGCATAGGCTGAGGGTACTTATGCATTTTCCCCCGTTCTCTATCTTCAATCTTTTCTTCTTTTTTTTAGGAAACAACCTTCCTCTCTTTAGAGGATTTCTTCATTAAGGAAATTCAATTGTGCAAATTAAACTACGAAATTCATTTTTTTTTATTCTTTTCTCACCATTATCAATCGGAGATTACTTTTTACCTTTCTAAAACACTTTAGTAAAAGCAGATAACAAGATTCAAAATATGCATTTGGGTTATGAAATTATACAAATCCAAGTAAGAAGAGTGAATTGAATTCGTTCGAAGGTTGTTTAGACATCATCATAATTCGTTGTCTAAACAATCATCGAACGAATTTTGCAGCAAAAAGCAAACACCATTTTTATTTTCTACTCAATTTTGCCGTTTTTCACGCCCTTACAATTATGGTGAAACCGAAATTGAAAATAATTTTGCCAATTCGAAGAAGATAACAAGCTTCTTTAGAACATCATTTCCGTCTAAACAACCATCGAACGAATTCAATTCACTCTTCTTACATGGATTTGTATAATTTCATAACCCAAATGCATATTTTGGATCTTGTTATCTGCTGTTATTAAAGTGTTTTAGGAGGGTAAAGAGTAATTTCGATTGATAATGGTGAGAAAAGAACCAAAAAATGAATTTCGTAGTTTAATTTGCACAATTGAATTTCCTTAATGAAGAAATCCTCTAAAGAGAGGAAGGTTGTTTCCTGCAAAAGAGAAGAAAAGATTGAAGAGAGAGAACTGCTAACTAGAGTTCATATTATTTAACCATGGTTTAAAGATTGTTTTATTTAAATAAATATAAATTATTAAATTTTAAAATTGACAGATATCATTAAATTAAATATGCACTGGACCAACTGGAGAAATTAGTGTACCGGAGAGGAGCCTCTTCCAATTAGTGGAGAGCAACACGAGGGAGAAGTACGATGGCTCAAACAAAGTCCTTCGTTTCATATTAAAATTTGTTTTGTCTTCATAGGTAAGTGATTTACTTTTTATATTTCAATTTCATAGTATAATTATGAAAATTGTAAGTACTCTAAAATTTTATGTTAATCAATTCTTTTAATAATTATTTGTATTTAACCTGTTCATGTAAATTATGATATTTATAATATCACTTGATTTTAAAAATAAGAAATATATATATTACCCTATATTATAAGCCAACAAGGCTAGGACGAACATAGCATCTATCAGTTGTACCCAAAGTAGAATAAGTTGTACGGGGATATATAAATCTGTCCTTTCAGAAACGTATAGTATATTTATGAAGACACGTGTATTACTCTCCTCACTGAATCTTCTTGACCTGATATCCCTTATTAATCTTCTCAATTTCTCCTCCTACATCTTTATCTCAGATCTTCGATCCTATCGTCACTGCTGTAATCTCACTATCAAAAATTAACAAAATCCTACCGTCACTGCTGTCAAGGATTGGTATACTATGAAAAATTAACAAAAATCCAGCTAATATTGCTCTCAAAATACAGCCCTTTGTTTTTCCTCTTTTTTAGGTTACACCTAAATAACCTTTGAGCAGGGTAGGAGCCACGTTGTCCCAGGTGTCCAATTGAACACCATTCGTCAAAAAATTATACTATATATACACGTAAAGTTTTGACTTATATTGGTATATATATTGTATTTTGGACACCCTAAAATAATAAAGTAACTCGTAGTGGAGTTGGCTAAAGCTGTCACAATCCCACTCGTTGCCCTAGTTTGATTCCCCGCATGAGTGTTTTCATTTTTCTGTAATTATTTTGCCTTCTTGAAGTTAAAAAATAAATAAGCATGCCTAACTTTAACATAAATATTCAGTAGCTTGGTGGTATATAATGTCAATCTTGTCTTGAGTGACCCAATTTTGAATCTCTCCTCCAATAAGGATTTTTTTTCAATTAAAATTGAATTCACTTATATTTCGCTTAGTGAAATTTGTTTTGCTTTTGCCAGCTACTCAACCGTTAAAAGAGTTTTCTCATCAATGAAGTATTATTATATTTAAATTATGCTTTCAATGTGATATAAAAATATTCTTATATTTAATTAAATATTACTTAGCTTGATTATTTGTTTTGGTAATTTAAATCATCATTTTTTTGAGAAAAAAAACTTACTATTCAAAGTTTGGACACCCTTCATAAAATTCCTGGCTACGGCTACGCCACTACTTTGAGACATCATCACTTCTATTTTCAGCTCTCCATAAGTTATGACTTCACTTTAAAGAACGAACAATTTATTTTTATTTTTGAAGAAAACCAAAGAAACAAGGAAAAAGAGAGAAAGGATAAGCTACAAAATATTACAGTATTAAGGAGGAAATAAGAAGAAAAATGAAAAAAATGCGAAGAAAAGAGGAACCATCAGATTATTTTTTAGAAAATTTAAATCAATTATGCATATAAAGTATAAATTTTTTTCGTATACATGTCTAGAAGATCTAGGGGTTCGGTTACTAGATAAGGGCAAAGTTAATACATGAATAATAAAGTTATTATTAATTTTGTATCATGTTTGGTTTGTAAATACAATTAAAATTATTCATGTATAAATTTTATACAATGTTTGGTTGGTGTGTCTCCAATGTTGTATAAAAGTTATACATGTATTGATTTTATATGATGTTTGATTGTTTTTTTGTAATGCTACATAGCTAATACTTACATAACTTATGAAGAAATTTATGTATAATTTTATGCGGGATAGAAGATGGAATAAATTATGAGGGTATTAGTTATACATGAATTAAAATAATAAAATTACATATTTACCCTTAATTTGTTTACTTACTTATTTGTTTGTAAATAATAACTATATATTAATTTACAAAATTAAGGAGTTATTATCTTTTCATTTTTTAGAAATGGACTTGGTCTATTTCTGTAACTTGCAGTTACGTTATTTATACTTCCCCCCCCCCCCCCACACACACAACCACCCAAAAAAATAATCCAGAACGATCCCCTGGGGTGATTTTTTAGTTTCGTCGTTTTGACGCCCCCACCCCATCCCGAGGGATTGTTGCATTTTATTTATTTTGGATACTGCTTGTTTATAAGTAGAGCTGTCAAAAAGAGTCGGTCTAGCCCCACCCGATCCAAGCCTCGCAGGCCAAGGAATTTGAAAGGTTAGGGCGGACTGGCCCTTCATTTGGTAGGGCCTAAAAATGCTCAGCCCAACCCAATCCTAGAAGGGCCGAGGGCTGGGGTGGGCTAGCCCTTCTTTTTATTTTTATTTTTATTTTTTTGTTTTCAAACTTGTAATTCTATAACATCATGAAAATGAGAAGATTTTCAAATCAAATATGGCAAACAATGGTGTTGTTTCAATAACACTACCAAAAATTTAGGGTGTGTTTGGTATGAAGGAAAACATTTTCCGGA
>NW_006239014.1:1274756-1307851 GCF_000226075.1 Solanum tuberosum | reverse complement strand
CCCCACGCCCCAAAAAAAATTTAAGTTTGTTTTTAAAAAAAAAATTCAATTTCAAAAATTATTTTCTACTCTAGTTAAAATAAAAGATATTTCTCAAAAATATTTTTCATTCATAAGTCAAACACTAAAAATCTTTTTCGGAAAATATTTTCTACTCACCAACCAAACATGAGAAAATAAGTCAAAAATCAACTTGTTTTCCAGGAAAACATTTTCTAGGAAAACATTTTCCATGGAAAACATTTTCCTTCATACCAAACACACCCCTAGTTTAATTAGCATGTATGATGTATCTCGTATACCATATATGCGAGTGAGATAAAAGAGTGACAAGCAAGATAGGAGGGAGGTGAGGGCACGAGATTTGTATGTGTATCCTAGATACATGTGAATCTACTTTGATAGAATGTATATAGAATAAATTAACCTAATTTTGAGTCCATATATTCCGAGATACATGTATCTGGGTACGAAGATTCATAATATTACAACACATCGTGTATTCAAATTATTAGTTTATATACTAGTAAGATTATTGTAAATTACAAAAGTTTTGACCCATGGGCCGATCCCGACCCAACCCCGATCAAGCCTCAAGGACCAAGGGCTTATATAGGTCGGGATTATAAGCCCTACTTTTAAATGGGGCTTGAAAAATCCTATCCCAACCCTACCCCAATAATGGGTAGGGTTGGGCCGGCCCATGGGTTAATCCCATTTTGACGACTTGATTTATAAGCATGGATGTTATAATTTCCGATTTTTTTTAAAAAAAGTATATTAATTTACAATAAATTAAATAATCAATAAGTAATAATTTATGTAATATAATTTCTACATAACTAAATTCTACATAAATAATATCTATGTAGCTAATATTTGTATAATTAATATTTACATAACTAATACCTGCATAACTAATACCTGCATAACTAATACCTACATAACTAATACCTGCATAACTTTAACCAGTAACCAAACGGCCCCCTAGTTTATCATTTTGTACTTGTAAAAGATCTTTTCTATTATCCTATCAGGATTCAGGAAAAAGAAGAATGTTTTTATGTGAAAGTACATTTTATTTTAAGGAAATAAAAATTGTTGGTTGATATTATGGTTCCAAAAGAAACAAAAGTGATATTATTAAATAATTTGCCAAATATGAATGACTATTCAAAGAATTTACTAATTTTTTTAGGGGAAATTATGTTGTTAAGTAAACTTATACTACTTAATTAGTCATCATAGATATAGTTTGCTATAATTACCGATCGCGACTAATATTAACCATTAATTATATGGGCTGACTTCGAATTTGTATAATTCATCACATTTGTATAGTTCACAACTAACAATTCTTCGTTTGATTTGTATTTGTATATGATGATGATTTTCTTTGGTTTTTCAGTTTTATTACCATATACATTCAATCTTTTTTTTGTATAACATTTTAAAGTTTGTATAAACGTGTAGTTTTCGGATTTTGTATAATATAATTTATATAATGTAATTTGTCTAATATAATTTGTATAACAATTTAAAGTTTATATGTTTATGTTTGTATCAATTCGTTATTTCGAGTTTTATCATATTTGTATAATTTCAGACTTTGTATTACTCAATTATATAAAAACACGTGAATTATACAAACGTACCCGTAAATTATGCAAACGAGATGTGAATTATACAAATTGTTGCCCTCTCTCGCCCACCTCTCTCCTCCCTCTCTCAATCTCGCTCGCCTCTCTCTTCTCTCTCCCAATCTCGTTCTCCTCTCTCCTCCCTCTCCCAATATCGTTCGTCAAATATACAAATACATATGTATATCAGTTGTATATCAGAGGCGTATCCAAGGAGGGTCCATCGGGTTCACGAGAACCCATGCTCCCCTCTCGAGATCATATATAGTAGTGTTATATTTTTGAAAAATATTGAAATATAGATGTGTGAACCCATACTCGGAGTATCATATAATGTGATGATGACTAGGTGCACCTCTCTACGTGAGGTTAGAAATTTGAATTTTATATTCATCTTGTTTTATTTTTCTTTGTAAAATTAGATAACATCTCTCTAAATGGTTATTGGTAACAATTTTGACATTTTAATTAGTTTTGGACCTATAATATTAATTTTTGGTTTTCAGTAATAAGAACCTAAATGTCCAACATATCAAATTTATATCTTAGATCAATCTTTTTGTAATAATGCACCCATCATCCCGAAATCCTGGATTCGCCTATGTTGTATATATACAATTATCTAACCGATATACATATACAATTCACCTCTCTCCCGCTCTCGGTATTTTGTCGCTCGCTTCTCTTCTCCCTCTCCCAATCTCGATCACCACTCTCCTCCCTATAACATGTAGTTACGAATCGTAATTAGAAAACTATAGCTATGGAGCATAATTAAACTATTTTTGAGTGGCTATATGCGAAAGTTCTTTTTTTTATGGGAAAAAAAGTTTGATATACCCCTCAATTTTGTCATTTAGAATTTATATATCTCTCGTTACAAAAGTGGATCACATATACCTTATCGTTATAAAACCTGTCACATATACCATACCGTTACAAAAGTGGAAAAAATAATTTTAAGTTATTTGTTTAATGGGAATTTTCGCAAATAGCCACTACAATAAACTTAATTATGCTCCATAGCTATAGTTTGCATATTTACGGGCCGTAGCTACAGTTTATGCTGTCTCGTTTGTATAATTCGCGGGTTTGTATAATTTGCGGGTACGTTTGTATAATTGAGTTGTTTTTTGTATATACTCGAAATAACGAATTTATAACACAAACATCTGAACTTTAAACAGTTATACAAATTATATTATACGAATTTCGAAAATACAAACATGCGAATCATACAAATTCAAAATCCCAGCCCACGTAATTATCACTGAATGTTGGTCGCGAGTGGTAATTAACTAAAACTATAGCTATAATGAATAATTAACTAGTATATGTTTGTTTAACCATGTAATTTTTCCTTTTTTTAATTGTTAATGTTTTAAAAAATCACGTATTTGATCTTTTTCACACATACCTTAATTTTTGACTTCTCTGATTAATATCATTTGAGTTTTTATTTATTTTATTTTTCTTTAATTATTTAGTGTAAAAACAAGAGAAATAAAAAGAAAGAAGTGTGAATGAAAGCAGATTAAAAAGTAAGAAAAACTTAAAATTATTTTTTTACGGCTATATTATAATTTAGTTATTATATTTGTAAAAAAGATTTTGAGGCATCTATAATACATTCTACAAGAAAATAAGTGAAAAGAATAAATTTGATCATCAAAATAATAAATTCAAATTGGTTGATGAATACAAATACTAAAAAAAAAAATGTGCGAGAAGGATCAAATACAACCCTACATGAATTATTTTATTTTTTAAAATAAAAAATAATTTTAAAATAAAAAATAATTTTAAATTAATATTTTTCATTTCAATTAGAGAAAAATGTATTTATGAGCAATTTGTTTAACAATATAATATATACGAAGCCATTTCATAACAAAGATATATCACCTCTAAACAACAAATCGAAGGGTATACAAGTTTTTTTTTTAAATTTAATAATCTCACAAAGTTCAATGAAGTTTACTACTACTATATTTTATACTAATATTTATTTTTTAAAAAATTGATAAAATATTAATTTATTGTTAATTTTCTTTTTTGGTAAAAATCAATTTATGAAACACAAACATTTAATTTTTTTTAAGAAGCTTGTCAAAAAAAAGAAGAAGCTAGTACTATATTTTTTGAGAGTACATTTATTATCTACTTTTATTAATTTAACGCCATTTTCTACTGTCGTCTTCTTTGTTCTTCCGTCTGTGCACAAAAAAGGGCGAGAATCAAAGGCCATCCTCAACATCACCCAGGTATTGATTCTGCCATTGTTGAGATTATAGTTAGGGTTTTCCTAAATCTTCCATTTTGCTTGAATTGTCTGTTCTTCATATCAATCTCTTAACCACAGATCTGAAAACTTTGACCATCTGATTCCTTCATATCTGAATTTATTTGAGCAACTTCACAAATAGTGCTTATCGTTATTGTTAGTTTCATTTCGCACGAATTTGTTGTTTCTAGGTTGTGTTCCCTGGAAGAAACAGAAAATAAGTCAAATGAGAAAGTGAAAACATCTGTGTTAAGGGATATGACGATTAAGTAGTTAAAAGTAAGCATATTTTTAACCAAAAAAAATGAACTTGAATCAGAAAACGCTCGGCCATTAGCTCGAAAATGGGGAAGCAGAAGGAAAGTACTGCTATGGAAATTGAGGATCAGAGTTCTATTCCTTCTGATCAGATCAGTAACCTTAAGTTCTCTGTCAATGGTACTCTCTCTCTCTCCCTCCTCAAAGGCTTATCCGCTGGTTCCTTTTTCCAATTGCATTGAAAATTGTGGAGATTTCACTGAATTTAGGTACATTTTGTAGTGTTACAGCTTTTAAAATCTGCTCAAATGCAGCATGGATTGAGATTCGGTGATTATGCTCGTTACAGGTGCTATTCCGACGCATCCATGTTCCTCAAGACAATTAAATAAGTGATTTAGGTGTGATTTGTTTTTGAGTGATTTTGGTGTTAAAGGTGTAAGAAATTTGGAATTTACAGGAGGTATTGTACGGCTCGATTAAGGAGATTGTATAAATCGCTCAAGTTCACTCACGGACGTTTGAAGTACACTAAGCGTTCAATTTCCGTAACTACGGTCACTGAAGTGAGGTGTGTGTATTTGTATTTTGTTTGACATGTTTTGTATGGCTAGTATTTGCTTGGTTTATAATTTAAGTAATAGATTAGTTGAAAATTTAGGGGTTCTTTTTTTGATTCTTTTGGTTTATAATTTTGAGTAATATGGTTATGTGTTTGAAGATTGAATTTACTTATTACAACAACAAAAATTACCCATCATTCTCAAACTAATTAGGGTCAATTATATGAATTCTCTACATTTTGTTCAGTCCAAAATTTCACTCTTTTCTTTTTTAGATTATTGTGACCAGTGGCAAAGGCAAGATTTTCATTAAGGGGGTTCAAAATACGAAGAATTAACACACGAAGAAGTCGAAGGGGGTTCAACATCTATAATAATAATAATAATAATATTAATAATTTTAACCATGTATAAATAGTGTTGTTTTCTGCTGAAGGGTTCAAATGAACCCCTGGACCCTTACTAGCTCCGCCTCTGATGGCGACGTCCGGGCCAGCTTGTGCGTCACTAAACTATTTCACCGCATACTTGCTAGCTCCCACTAGTAGAGTTACTTGTTAACTTTATCCACCCGGGTTTAGGCAATTGAAAAGAAATCACCTAGTGTTTCTCTATAGAGATTTCAATCCTAGTCTCTGTTAACTTTATCCACCCGGGTTTAGGCAATTGAAAAGAAATCACCTAGTGTTTCTCTATGGAGATTTCAATCCTAGTCACACATGTTTTTCATCCCACTTCATTGACCTCTAGACTACACTTATTACTAAAATGATACATATCTAACCGTACTAAAAAAAGGATCAATTGAAACGTAGGCATTGCCTAGTGAAGGTTTGTCAGACTCAGAGAAGGGAAAAAAGAGAGGGAGTAGAAGAGTTTCTACTGTATTGGATTATTTTATTCAACAATTGTATGTTTGCAAGTCTAAAGTTCTAATTTGTGAAATTGTTTGATGTTGATCAAGCTATCATGACGCCCTTTTTGGAGCGGTTGGGTGCATTTCTTGAATTAATTTCTACAAAGTTGACATGTTAAAGATCTAGTTCCTTGAAGAAGTATAAAGAGAGAAGTGTTATACTTCTTTTTGTAGTGTGATCTATACTTTCTGCGGATATTGTAGTCTATTGAGTTATGAACAATCTACTCTGCCTAATATGAGTCATATTTTCTTTCTTATCTCTTGAATGTACAAAGTTGATTAATGCTTAACAATCTCAATGATTTACGCTTGTTGTAGGTTTCTTCACTTGGTTCTCTATACAGCTGAAAGAGCTTGGAGTCATGCTATGGAAAAGAAAACATTGCCTGATGGACCAAATGCACGCCAAAGAAGTTATCTGATTGGTCGGTTGAGAAAGGCGGTTAAATGGGCTAGTCTTTTCCAGGAATTATGTTCCATCAAGGGAGATTCGAGAACATCTTTAGAAGCGGAGGTATGCTTTTCTTGTGTCATGATTCTCATATACATGGCAATGTGTTTGCTCATGAGAGCATTTGATTTTAGTCATTAGCCTAAACCTTCGTTCATTTCGACCCCTGAGGTGCTGCCAGAGGTGTTGAGTTGTTGATCTTCTCAAAATGCTTTTTCCTTGCTATACTTGAAGTCTCTTTGTTCATTTTTCTTTTGATTAGGATGATCTTTCTGAAATACATGAAGTCAGGGAAAGGAAACTCATGCCACTAATGGATAAAAGTGTAGTGGTGGCAGGAAAGTCATTGGGTCCTTCAGAATAACCATGTTATAGATTTTGGTTGATTTGCTTGATTAACATGTTAATATCTGATGACTTCAAATTATTATGAAAGAAACAGATTCTTCTGTGACTTATTTCTCTATTTACCTTTCAAACTTCGCTTTTGTCAGTGCTAAAACTGAATTTACTTCACTCGCAAGGGTGACCGATTTGGTTGAGCAGGGGATCTCTCAAATGGGGGCATCAGGTTCGAAACCCCCTGCATTCTTTCTTGGTCTAGCTCGTCGCACGGGGTCTGCCTAGCGCGGTTTTCCTCTCGTGTTGTTTTTGCCTATATGGATTTCTTTGCTTCTATTCTGTTTTATTCTTAGTTAAGTCGTCAGTGATTCCGATAAATTGTAGATCGTTTGAGACAATTTTTTTCTTTGTGGTTTTAGTTTTACCTTGTGGTGCACCTATAAGTGGATAAAACCCAAACAAATAATATTACTATGAAGATTCATCACAGTATAACTATTTTTCAAATACTGACCGCACTTACCACAATCATCTTTAATTTCTTAATGGAACTGGCTTTGAAGCTTACATCGTGGAGTTGTCTTGTACTTGCTAATGACTTCATAAATTGAGTAAGTTTCTAAGTGTTAGTATCCTTGTCTAGGTAGTAGCTTGTACTCTTGGAAGGATAAAACAAACTGACCCTAGTGACTTACTTGGATAGAAAGGATAAAAGCGAAGAAAAGAGCTTCATTTGGATGACAATTAGGGGGTCAAACTTGCTGCTGAAATTCTGAGGAAAAGAAAGATACCTATATTAACTGGTGTTATATGTGTAAATGCTCGAGAGAAAACTTGGTCCACTTGTAGCTACATTGAAAGGTTGTTAGTCAATTGTGGTGTACACGGGACAGTAGTGAATCTGTTCGACTATAGTCATTAATGTTGGCTATGGTCAAGGATGTGATATTTAGCTACTCTCACAGAAGATGAAAGAATGTAGATCCTTTTCTATCATTCCGGTTATAAAAAACGGTTTTAAAGTTGCCTATTTCCATTAATCTATCTGCCCTTTTTTTTTGGTAAAGACCATTAATCTATCTGCCCTTTTGTGTGGCTAATCATTTACCTGACCCGGTATATCAACTTTGTTTCCTTTATGAGAACTTTAGTACAATGTAAAATCTGTTTTAAGTTTATATAATTGGTAGTGCCTTTCTCCTTGCCTTTTGGCACCTTGCCTGTATATGTTGGTGGTAGAACAGAGAATCAAATGTAAAGAATCATATCATGTTGTTGATTCTCTACTTTCTAATGTACTACTTTTATGTGGGAGATTTTTGTATGATTAGTAAAATTATTTACCTTGTGAAAAAAACAGAGAATCAAACTTAGCAGATCTGCAAATTGTTGACATAGTTTTTTTCTTGTGGAGATTTTACATAAACAATAGTTAATTAATCTGAATCTATGAACACCCCAATCACTCCATTCCTTTTCTAATCACATCCTTTTAGCATTGTCATTATTTTCTTTCATTGCTCTTGTGTAGACGTGGTGTTTCATTTTGTGTTTGAATGCTTAAAGCGACTCAATATAGTTTTTAATTATTGACACAAATCTTCTAGAGTTTGCTTTTGTAGTGTGATTCAGCAATCTTGTTTCCTAATCTGCAGGCTTATGCTGCATACATGAAAGGGAGTTTATTGTTTGAAAAAGATCAAAATTGGGACGTTGCTCTAAAGTGTTTCAAAAGTGCCAGGTACTGTAGTCTTTATGGAGATGTATACTTGTCTATTGCTGACAGTATAATGGCCAGAATGTCTAGTTTGTTTCCAAATAATATCCACGGAGGAAGTTGTAGAATAATCTCTTCATTCTGCTCGCCATAACCGCTTCTTTTATTTGAATATACTATTGTTTCAACAAGGTCCTGAATTCTCGCTATCTCTTATTTGGATAGGGCTGTGTATGAGGAACTTGGAAAATATGGAGATCTAGAGAACCAAGTATTGTGTCGTGAGCGAGTTGAGGAACTAGAACCTAGTATCAGATATTGCTTACACAAGATTGGTGAGTCTAACTTACAAACTTCTGAACTCGTTTCCATCGGTGAAATTGAAGGGCCTGCACTGGACCTTTTCAAAGCGAAGTTGGAGGTGAGCTGTCATTTCTAAGTGTATTTACAATTTACCCCGATAAAATAAAAGTGTGTATGGCTTACAAGCACTATTTTTTTGTACGATAGTGCTTCCATTATACTCTGGGTGCTGTCTTTCTCAAGTTTTTTTTTTTTTAAAAAAAAAAAGTGAGTTTGGAGGATGATTTGCTCCTAATTGATCTATCACTCTCTTTTCTTTGTTAACAGGCTGCTATGGCAGAGGCAAGATCTCAGCAGGCTGCATCTATGACAGAATTTCATTGGCTTGGAAATAGATTTCCAATTTCAAATGCAAAGATACGGGTGTCCATCCTGAAAGGTATGTTTACTTTGATGCAAAAGGTAGCACTTTGAAAAACGCATCAATAGTCAACTTACTGGAGGTTCCAACATTAGGATTTTTTTGTCTCTTGAGTTTGGAATTGTTCCAGTCGACTATTTTGAACCAAATTTTATTCCTTTAACCTAGTTTTAGATTTTGGTCTACATACTTGTGTTCTTTATTCAACAGAGCATTTCTAGGGAATTCCTTGATATTTTCCTCTTAGCTTTTGGATGTCTGTACTTGAAATTGAAATCCTTGTAGGCTGCAGAGCACTCTCTATGACCCTTGTGAGTTGTCTTCTAATGTTAATGATGTTAACAGTTGCAGATTTGCATGTCTAGTCCCAGCGACAGTGATGAGGAATATAACAGAGTATAAAATATGTAACAAGATGAGGCAAACCAAAAATTGTAAGGAATTGTCCACTAGGAATGCCATGTTATACAATGCAACAAGTCTGTTATCTTACAAAGAATGAAGTACACAGATGCATGTATTATACCTAAAAAAGTTTGCATCAACATTGTTGCTTTTGCAAACTTGAGTGGGAAATGAGAATTTTCACTGGTTTTAACTTAAGAGGCTCGTAATTTAGTTTTAAATTTCTCCTCATTTTCGCATCTCTAGTGAAATTCTCCATTTGTTCCATTTATGTGACACTTTTTCCTTATTAGTTTGTTCCAAAAAAAATGACATCTTTCTATACTTGGAAACAATTTGACTTTAAACTTCTCATTTTACCCTTAATGACACGCCTTTATAACCACAAAAATATCATTGCATTTATAAAACCACAAGATCTAAAAAAATTTCTTTCTTATACTTTGTTCATAGTCGAACACTAACACATAAATTGAAATGGAGGGAGTAACTTTTAACCACTTTGTGTTTTGGTCAACTAATTGCATATTTGCATATCTTCCTTTAAAACATCATGCTGGTTTTAGCTTTATTTCAAGCTTATATTATACACTGTACCATTCAATCAGCCCAGGAACTGGAGAAAGATATCCATGGTTCAGCTGCTGATTCTCTTCCAGCTGAGAAGAAACTTGTGTTATATGACAAAATATTTGCAGCATATCACGAAGCCAGGAGCTGCATCCGGAATGACCTGGTGAGTGACTACTCCTTATATTACATTATAGTAGCTGGCTCTTGGAAATTTCAAGTTGATCTTGATATATATTGCATAAATCAAATTAAAGTCCTGAATTGGTTCATCTTATACACATGGTTTTTCTTCTAGGTTACGGCTGCTAATTCAGAAAATGTGAAGGATGAGTTAAGTGGACTGGATAAAGCCGTTGGTGCAATTTTAGGGCAGCGAACCATTGAGAGGAACCAGTTGCTAGTTAAAATAGCTAAAAGCAAGCTCAACAAGGTTCGTGATGATAAAAATGAAAAGGTCACGAAGCCAGAGGAGCTTGTTCGGCTGTATGATCTACTGTTACAGGTAAAATTATCGAGTGTTATTTTCTTATTACATTCTTAATCAGTGTATTTTAGATCAGAATTGGCAATATGACAAGGCTCACTCATATGGCTATTGGACTGCACTGTTAACTGCTTTCTCTGGTGCAGAATACTGCTGATCTTTCTGATCTAGTTAGTTCTGGAAGAGATAGAAAAGTGGAAGAAGTTGCCTTAGCTGAAGAGTGTGAGCTGAGAAGTATGGCTTTCCGAGCAGAAAGGTTCGGCTATTATTACTTCATTAAGTGAAATGTTTTTTTTGAGCCAAGGGTCTATCGGATACAGTCTCTCTACCTCTCAAGGTAGAGGTAAGGTTTGTGTACACACTACCCTTCCCACTTGTGAGACTATACTGAGTATGTTGTTGTTGTTGTTGTATTTTTTCTTTTATCATGTGATAGTTGAAAAAGTTTCTGGTGAGAAGAGGAGAGTGAAAGACTATCTGCATACGGTTTTAGCATTTCTTGTGGCCGTCTAAAACTAATATTATTGGTGAATTTATGAGAAGGAGATCTGGAACTTTTAGTGTCCTAGATAAGGAAGTTGTACCATTTCAATGTACAAAATGCTTAAGCGGTAATCAATGAAATTTTGGGTCAGTGATACTATGTAAGATTATACTTTGCCTGTTTGGAGTAATTTGAAATTGTGGTTCCTGTGCTAGTATCTATTTAAACTATAATAAAATGTTCATTATCTTAGATAACGAACATCATTGGATTAATCTATTTGCCTCCTGCTAGTTACTTCACGACTTAGACTGAGTTTCATTCCGCACTAATATCTTCATGTGCAAAATTTTGTTCAATTTGATGTGGTAGACCTGTAGTTTGGTGCGCTAATTTCAACTTCTGGCTAGACATTAGGAGTCCTACCGATTCTCTTATTTTAAGCCTGTTCTGAAAAATAATTTTGCTTTTGTACTGTGATGAGGTCTTGTTTATAAGTCCTCTTGCCCCTCCTCCTTCTCTTCCACCATGAAGCACTAGTCATCTTAGATCTTACTTGGTTTCTGGGATTGCAGCTTCCCGTATCTGTAACGTTGTCCTAGGATGAATATTTTCTTGCTTGAAATCTATTCAAAGCTTTGATTTCAATTTTCCTCCAGGTGCTTCTACTTAGCAAAGTCCTACAGTTCGGCGGGAAAGAGGACAGAAGCTTATGCCTTGTACTCTCGAGCTCGTTCTTTAGCTGATGCAGCTCTTATGAAACTGCAGTCCGCGAATGCTGCTGATCAGGTAAGCATTTAATCAGTCAAACTACCTGCTTTTATTATATTAAAAATTGATTGTGCATGTTCTCTAAATGTTCATTGATAGAGCTTCCTAGCTGCTTCTTAAAGGAGAAACTAGTACGAAGATGCCCATGCTAGATGCAGGCCCAACTCCAAAAGAGTTCTACTCCGAAATGTTCAAATTTGTATCTTTTTGTATTCATAATTTTCCCAATTTCCTCAGAACTTTAAATCTTATCTGAAGATCTTTCTTTTAACTTAATAGTAATACTACAGTTACTACAATATTAAACTTCAGTTGATTACATTTTTCCCGAAGGATAAAATGTGATGGAAACTTCTATGGTTTTAAATCTAGTAATGTATCTTTATACACTTAAATATTTACACTTGTTTTTTATATGGTACTAAAAAAATCAAATATAATAGTGTTTGCAACAAATTTTAAAGTGACAAAATATAAATTGCAATCACAAATAAAATATGAAGAAACATAATTTTATTGATAAACAATGTGGGTACAATTCTATTCCTCCCTTTGATTTTTTTCTTCGAATTTTCTTCGTGATTGAGGACCATTACTAGCGTATTTCTATAATGTAGGATGATGTAGACCTCCTTGAGATTTATTTGATCTCCATGAAAGGATTTTGTGGATCTTCTTGAAGTATTTGGTTGTCAAGAAGAGTTCAGCCACATCTTATCTCTGTGAATATTCCATAACTTTATAAAATTTTCGAGATGCATCTCCAAGGGAATATATTACCCTTTATATAGGCATGAACTAGGGTTTAGGGTAGAGGGGGCATCTGCGCATCTTATGTGCACATGCCCAAACCATCTTACCCGCACTTCCCTCATCTAATCTTCTCTCTTCTAGTATGTCCATATGTCCATCTCAACATTCTCATATCGCAACTTGCATCTTCTGAACATGAGAGCTATTAACTAGCCAACACTCTGCCCTATATATCATAGTCGGTCTAACCACCACAATGCCATGAAATTGGATTTTATGGCTTTAAGCATCCATGTTGACCTTCAACTGCTAACTCTCCTTAATATATAAGTACTCCCTCCTTCCCATTTTATGCGACACTGTTTGACTTTGCACGGTGTTTAAGAAAAAAAAGAAAACTTTTGAAACTTGTGGTCTAAAACAATTCTTGGATATTTGTGTGGAAGTTAAATTGTTTCCAATTATAGTAAGGTGACATTCTTTTTGGGACGGACTAAAAAGGAAAGGGTGCCACATAAAATGGGACGGAGGGAGTAATTAAGTAAGATACGGAGGTTACTCAACATGGACAAAGCACAAGTGCCTAATTTGAGAATCAGAAACAAGTATATCAACATACAGCGGCAAAATCAATGAGGACATACAAAACACAAAATATACATGGCATCCCCATACATATGTATAGCAAATTACAAGTAAGTCACAAAGAATCACTACAGTTGTGAGAGCACACCAGCTGAAAATGCGGAAGGCAAGGCAACACGGAAGGCAACTATGGAAATAAAAAATGGAGCTTACCACTCTTCCATCGGCTCTCTTGTCCGGGGTGGGGGGGTGGGGGAGAAAGGAAATGCTTCAATAAGCAGTCATGGCAGATTTCCACTCACAAGGAAGATTTCAACAGATGGGAATGAAGAGGAACATAAATTGTTGAACTCTTCTCAGCAATCAACAGGAGACAGAAGGACTACTTTCCTTTTTTTGTTTTGGACCGGGTCTTTGGGCCTGTTATTTGTATTTTTTGTTATTTTTTACATGGGTCTTTGGCCTATTTCAGTTAAATAAAATGGTCCACAGACCAAAAATTTCAATTAAAAAAAAGAAGAAAAAGTTCTGATGCATAATTATAGCATTCTTATATTTTCTACTTATGTCACTTCAATCAGTAATATGAGTGTGAATGATTTTTCTTCTCCGTTTCTCCTTTTGTCATTGTTTTCTCTCCATCTGTAACAGGTCATGATCAAGGAACTGAGAACACTGTATAACGAGAGCAGATCTAACAGCTGTGCTGAGCATGCCAAAGGAATTATGGAGGAGGAAAAGGCTCCAGAAAATCTCTCGAAAAAGATATCTAATATCTCATTGAATGGAACTGATAAGAAGGTATGATTTGGCCTTCCATATGTCTGATATACTTTTGCAGTCATTCCCATTAGCTAATTTGTTGTTGTATTCACCTTCTCTTTGATGTTCTTGGTGCAAATGGAACCAGTTCCACATATTCCTATATGAAACTAGTAGGGATGGCAATGTGAGCTTAACCCGCAAATTTTTTAATCCGCCCCGCCCCTGCCCCGCATAACAACGTTTTTCATTTTCAACCCGCCTCACCCCGCCCCGCATGAACCCGCCCCGCATTACTTTTTTAATAATTTTTTTTCTAGTTAAGTTTGATACTAAAAATAAAATTCATAACAATAAATTCTTTTTTTCATTAAGTTGTATTAATTTAATAGGATAGTGACTTAAAAAATTTATTTTCAAGGGTCAATTGGAAAACATGTAAGAAATTATATTATTTTTTATTAAACCATTTTCATATACTATCTCGAATATTTTAGTAGATTTATTGAAATTATCTTAATAAATAATGTTCTATCACTTTTATAACTTTTATAACATGTAAAAAGTTAAAATTAAATTTGAACTCACATAAAATCACATATAACAGCAACCCACCTCGCCCCGCATTAATTTTTAAAAAACCCATTTCAACCCGCCCCGCCCCGCCCCATATAGCCTTAAACCCACCCCGCCCTGCATCCGCCCCGCTCCATTGCCATCCCTAGAAACTAGGAAGAAACCCATGGAGATTTTCTGTATTGTTAAACTACTTCCAACCAACTTCTTCTATGATCTTTTCTGATTGGGTTTGATGACATTGAAGAAAGAAGTTTGGATTTCTTCTGAAGAATTAATATTGACTGCGTGAATCGTGAGAGTTGAAAAAAAAAGTTTGAACGAAGAGGTTTGAGTTCTTGGTAATTCAAAATGTAGTTAACATTAGATGAACCTCTTGCTTATCTTAGCAGAAGCATTAATAGTTCTCCTTGTGTCCTTCAGAGGATACTGCCTTTTGTGTGCTTGATTCCTCAATTGATAAGCATATTGTGAAATGAAGTTGTAAATTCCATTGTTTTTCAAGTGTTTGTGCTGGAAAAGGTTTCAACTCAATGAAATGGTAACGCGGTTAGGGAATTTCTTCTGGTGTTATAATTCTGCTTGTGTTCCCAAAAAAGGTCAAACATGAACAAGTAAGCATGGTGTTTCTTCATTGATAGTTCTCACTGAGCACTTCAGCATTGTGTTTGACACAAATTCCCCCCCCTCTCCTCCACCCCCATAGTAGAAGTTTCAGTTACACAGTTCATTTCAGTTTTTTATCCATTTAGTACTACGTAGATGCTCCCAACTGTTAGACGTGTTTTCTGGTAGTTCTAAATAAGCTAGCACAACCTTTCCCATTCTCTTCTAGTTTTAGTTTGGTACACATTAGGGTCACCTGAATGTTTGAACTACCAAGTATGTCGAATAATTCTGCCTTGATAAATTTTTTATATTTGATATGTGGTAGAAACTTAAAGTTTTCATGCTACTTCGCTTTCATTTAATTCCATGACAGTCGATTGCCTATCTGTTTTGTATTCCAAGAACTCCGGGGTTTCTTTTAGGCATTTCATTTTGTATTCGTCCATTTCTAGTTTGTCTAGTTTCTGCTTCCATTTCCATTTGTGTTCTTCTGATCCCCCGACGTGTGTAATCCATGTTTTATACTTCTTTCTTTCAGATGGAGAAACTTCTCATGGAAAAATTGGATACATACGAATCAGCTGTTGGTGAAGCCAACATGAAGGTTGTTCCTCGAATTGAAACATTTCCACCTGCCTTCCAACCAGTTCCTCGTAATCCCATCGTATTGGACCTGGCCTATAACCTTATTGAGTTCCCATCACTGGACTCTCGTATGAAGAAAGATAAGAAAGGTTTCATTAGTAGGTTTTGGGGCTGAGCTTCTTTTTTTTCATTGGTCATTGATTTTTCAGTTGCACCATAGAGTTGAGGCAATTTTATCAAATTTTTAAGCTGCAAAATTCTTCAACATGACTTCAGAAAATTTTTCTATACCTGAGAAGTCAGAGAAAAATTCATTTTATATGCAGTGTTTTTTCTGAAATTCTAATTTTGGAACAGAGGGCCTTCATTTGGTTGCATCAAATTTGTTTGCTTGAATTTATTTTAGAAGTGAATTGTACTACCAAGTTGCATCTCTATTTCAAATAATAAGAAAATAAACAAAGTTTGTTTTGGAATAAAGGGCTCATGGAATTTATTTATTTTTAATTGACAAAGAGATTTATTTTTTCGAATGAAGAACAAATCTACATGTATACATACTCTAGAATCAAATTAAACGTTTGAAAGGTGTTGGAGGAAACTACATTATTCCTTGTTCAAAATTATTACATGACAAAATGTTATCAGGGGATTCAAAATATAACATATAAACAAGAAGTTAAAAGGGGTTTTTAATATTCTGCCGAAGGAAATTGGAATGAACTCTTTGCCTCTATCTGACTCCGGTCCCGATTACTCCCTCGTCCGAAAGTACAACATGACAAGAATCTTTTTTTCTAGTTTCATCGGCAAACATGTTATCATACTCAAATTTCGATAATCAACTACCCTAAGTTTGATAGAGAAAGGAAGCACAAAAATTATTCATGTACTTTTAGTCAAAAACTTCAAGAATTGCCAAAAATCATTTAACAATCCAAAACATGATGTTACTGTAATTCACTGTATAATAAGAAGTTTGTCTATATAGAATAAAAATTATTAAATGAATCTTGCAATTCTAAAACATAAAATAATCATTTTAATATTAATGATACAAAACAAGAAATGTAAGCTAATATCATAAATCATAAGGGAGATCAACAATAGCGGAGCTAGAATTTTTATTAAGTGGTGTCAAAATATAAAGTAAAAATGTATATCGCTGCTATTAGGGATAAAACACGACACCACCTCAAGCAATTTTCGCAACTTCTTTTTTGATAACCACATTAAACCTTCAACTTGTGTAAAGAGGTGTCAACACTTGTGTAGTCAAAGTTTTTATAGTTTGACTCTAAAAAAAGAAACTATGACAATTAAAAGTGGACGGATGTAGTAAAAGGAAACCATGACAATTAAAAATGAACGGAGATAATAATATAAAAAGAACAATGACTAGTCTTCTAATGTCCCTCCACTAGTTGGCAGCTTAAGTGGAGGGACAAGTCTACATGACTTGCCACATCATTAAAATTTTTGAGTGTTAAACTCTTTAGGGATATTTGTGATCTCTTTTGGGATAACGACGGAATATTTTTGATCCTAAAATATAACATAAGGTATAAATGGTCTATTTCGTATAATTCAGAGACAATTCAGACCCTTTTTCAATTTTCAATGAAAAATTAGTTATTTTTTAGCCTTGACTATCCTGTACCTACACATGGCCTTGGTGTACACAAATATAACATTTATATTGTCATATTCAAATTTTGGACGTGAATTCACACTTTAGGTTTTGAATTTTTTTTTATATATTTGAAAGTTCCTAAAAGCTATTATAGCCACAATATTTACTAATTTTTAAAATATATAAAAGAACTATGGTAAAGAAATTTTTTATTTAACCAGCAAAATTCAAACAACACATATTAAAACGAAGAGAGTATTTTTTTTTTCTCATTGGATGTCTCGTTGGCCGTTGCACTTTTTACTAGAAAATGATTTTCTTTGAAACACATTTAATTTTGAATCATAAACCCAACATTTTTAAAAGTTAAGCTTATGACATGTATTTTACTTCTTCTTTATATAAGTGAACGAATAAAGGACGAACATAACATCAATAGTGTTTCTCATGTATAAAAAAACAAACAAACCATTATACTAAAGGCACACCAACTTTAATTTTATGGATTAATCATATGTAATGTAGAAATAAAAGTACGTTTATTATGTTATTTTCTGACATGTATGATTTTATCCTTAAACCCGTGTTTATTAGCATGTGTTTTTTTTTTAAAAGAAAAATTAATTAATTTTCTGATAGATCTGTTTCTGTTTTATGAAGTTGTCTTCATAAGCCAACTGCCAATGTCTGCTATAGTTTCCTTTTCTGATTGATATGCATAACAACAAGCAAGTGGTATATTTAATTTTAGCTAATAATAGGTGCGTCTAGACATCTATAGTGACGTAATCAGAAATTTCACGAAGGATGCCAAATATTGGATAGTAAAACTAAAAAAAAAGTAACTCTATAGGGATTCAATCTTACATCCCTTGTATACTTCTACACTCAATTGTCACCGAGCTACTGCTCAATCAGTTCACGTCAAATTTAGGCATTTAAAAAAAATTTACAGCAAGGAATCGAATCTGATCGCTATGTAAGTTTCGTATATATATATATATATATATACCCTTTTCATTGTGCTATAGGTCTCCCTTGGTTTTGCTGGTGTTTAAGATATTTTATATATATCAATATAAAGTAAGATTTGATAATTTTCGGATGAAGGGTGTTCAAGCGACTGTAGTTGCGCCACTGATCATCAAGATACTTCAATTTAATATAAGTGTGTTTTACAAATAATTTCTAAAATGCACATCTACATACTCATTTAAGAGGGTGTATTCTAGATGTGCATTTTCGAGGATGAACTGTTTAATGAAGTCAACTTAAACCAAATTAAGATGTTTAAATGTATATTTTGAAGTTGAATGTTTAGTTGTCAATTGAGATCGATCAAGATTTTTCTTTGTATACAAAGTGTGATGAAGTTAGCATTTGGTATTCTATAAAATTTATGTATCAACACTTATAATTAAAGTTTTCTACATAGAAAGTTTTCCGTTTTGAAAGAACTTAATTTTCAAGGAGATTTAACACGGCTCTTAGAGAACAAATTTGTATACGTTCATTTAGTTAGTTAATTTATTGAATCTGTATTAAATTTTAATTAGTAGAGCAGCATATCTATGATATTTCAAATTTAAATAATTTAATATCTTTTTGTAACATTAAGAAATGAAAAAAATGATTTTGAATAATTTTTGCTATAATAGTCAAATCATATTATTTAACTGTCAAATATTGTTATAGGTGTAAAACAACCAATCGTTATAAAATTCAAAAAAATGTTGAAACAAACAAGATTGTTACAGTGAAGTCTGATTATTGTAGTTTGGTTATTTAGGGATATTTTAGTTTGTGATGGCTAATTTTTTTTTGGAGAAGTTTCAAGATAAGATCTTGATTGATATTACATTCAGATTGTTACTAGTGTTGTCTTGTTTATGTTAAGGAATTCATTTATAAGGTAGCGTTATTGAATATTAAGAGAATAGAGGCAAAACTATTGAAAACAGTTCTTAAGGTGTTACAAAGGACAATTATAAACTTATTTGGAGTTTGACCTCAAGCTTAGTGAAAAGTTTTGAAATAGTCATGTACAGAGGTAGGTCATAGTTGTTACTCTCTTGAATAAATATTTTTTTCACATAAAATACTTATGGAAATGAAAAGAGCTTTTTGGCATTGAATGGAAAATGACCATTAATAAAATGAAAAGAGCTTTTTGGTATTGAATGGAAAATGACCATTAATTATATTACAACAACAATATAAATATTAAATGAAAAATACATAGATATTAATTCATTAGAAACAAAAATAAAAAAAATAAAAAGAGCTTTTTGGTATTGAATGGAAAATGACCATTAATTATATTACAACAACAATATAAATATTAAATGAAAAATACATAGATATTAATTCATTAGAAACAAAAATAAAAAAAATAAAAAGAGCTTTTTGGTATTGAATGGAAAATGACCATTAATTATATTACAACAACAATATAAATATTAAATGAAAAATACATAGATATTAATTCATTAGAAACAAAAATATATAAGACAAGAGGAACAATATAAACTAACTTTCTTTCTTTCACGTATGTTGAACATTATTCTCAACACCACTATTTATATGATTACATTGACTTACAACAACAATATAAATATTAAATGAAAAATACATAGATATTAATTCATTAGAAACAAAAATAAAAAAAATAAAAAGAGCTTTTTGGTATTGAATGGAAAATGACCATTAATAAAATGAAAAGAGCTTTTTGGTATTGAATGGAAAATGACCATTAATTATATTACAACAACAATATAAATATTAAATGAAAAATACATAAATGTTGTAAAACTTAAAAACAAAAGAACAATATAAAGAGGAAGATATAAAACAAGAGGAACAATATAAGATCACTTGCTTTCTTTCAAGTGTATTCAACATTATTCTCGACACCACTATTTATAGGATTACATTGAGGAATACCAAAGGGTGTCATAAACATTACATTAAACCTTGAGAATTACTACACATTAAGGAGGAAATAAACCTAGGAGTTATGGTCATCCAATTAACCATATTATCAACAACATTACTACCAATAAAGGATGAAATTAACCTAGGAGTTATGGTCATCCATTTGACCACATTATCAACAACATTACTACTCATAAAGAAGGGAAATTAACCAAGGAGTTATGGTCATCCATTTAACCACCAAAATGATTTACAACACTCCCCTTGGATGACCATTGATAGATAGTATGCCTTGTTAAAACCTTACTAAGAAAAAACCCCGTGGGAAAAAAAATCTTAGTGAAGGACAAAAGAGTACATATCTTGTAATACGCTTTGTTTGATGCCTTGTTAAAAACCTTGCCAGAAAGTCCCATTGGGATAAAACCTAGGCCAAGGGAAAAAGAGTGCAACGCGTAGTTTACTCCCCCTGTTGCGAACATCATTTAATTTCTTGGAGACGACGCATTCCAATCTTGAATACCAACTTTTCAAATGTTGAGGTTAGTAATGCTTTGGTGAACAGATCCGCTAAATTATCAATTGAGCGAATTTGTTGAACATTTATTTCACCTTTCTTCTCAAGATCGCGAGTAAAAAAGAATTTTGGTGAAATGTGTTTTGTTCTATCTCCTTTAATATATCCTCCTTTCAGCTGAGCTATACATGCAACATTGTCTTCATACAGTGTAGTTGGAATATCTTTTTCCATAGAAAAGCCACACATTTTTTGAATATGTTGAGTCATTGATCTCAACCAAACACATTCCCGACTTGCTTCATGGATGGTTGTTATTTCTGCATGATTTGAAGAAGTAGTAGCTAATGTTTGCTTCATTGAACGCCAAGATATAACTGTGCCTCCATATGTAAATAAATAGTCTGTTTGAGATCGAGCTTTATGTGGATCAGACAAATATCCAGCATCTGCATAACCAATAATTTTTGACTTGGATTTATCAGAATAAAATAGTCCCATATCAATGGTTCCCTAAGGATATCTGAATATATGTTTGACTCCATTCCAATGTCTCTTTGTTGGGGACGAGCTGAATCTTGCCAATAAACTTACTGAAAAACAGATATCTGGTCTAGTATTATTGGCAAGATACATAAGCGCCCCAATGGCACTAAGATATGGAGTTTCATCGCCCAGAAGCTCTTCATCATTTTATAAGATATGGAGTTTCATTGCCAAGAAGCTCTTCATCATTTTCTTGCGGTCGAAATGGATCTTTATGTATGTCAAGCGATCTCACAACCATCGGGGTACTCAATGGATGTGATTTATCCATGTAAAATCGCTTTAAAACCTTTTCTGTGTATGTTGATTGATGGACAAAAATTCCATTTCAAATGCTCAATCTGTAGGCCAAGACAAAATTTTGTCTTACCAAGATCTTTCATTTCAAATTCTTTCGTTAAACACTCAACAACTTTTGAAAGCTCTTTAGGAGTGCCAATGATATTTAAATCATCAACATACACAACTATTATAACAAAATCAGATCCAGACCTTTTTATAAAAACACAAGGACAAATAGGGTCATTTTTGTACTATTCCTTTAGCAAAAATTGGCTAAGACGATTGTACCACATCCGCCCTGATTGTTTCAATCCATATAAGGATTTCTGAAGCCTTATTGAACAATTTTCTTGCGAATTTTTATATGCTTCAAGCACATTGTATGCTTCAGGAACTTTCATGAAAATATCGTGGTCTAATGAGCCATATAAATAGGCTGTGACAACATCCATTAGACGCATTTCAAGCTTTTCATGAACTGCCAGATTTATTAGATACCTGAAGGAAATTGCATCAACCACAGGAGAATATGTCTCCACATAATCAATGCCAGGCCTTGATTCTTCAATATCACTATCATATTCATCGAAAATCTAAGAAACATAACGAAAAGTCAACTCTCAGATTTTGAGGATCCCAAAAAGTACGATAAATAACCAATAATTAAGGAGAAAAAGAGTTAAAATACTACAAACTTGCATTCGAGATATTCCAAATATAGGAAACTTCGTATCAAACAAAGAGCATATGAGAGCATATATGATTCCACCAACAAAATATCGGGCAGGTAAAATCGTTTGACATTGTTAGGATTAAAGGGAAACCTTGTCAAACACCAACAAGGTTTTGGTAATAATTCAGACATGAACTAGAAATAACTGATAATTCATAAGTGTTTTAATAAATAGCTGGTGGCAGTTCAAATAAAAAAAAGTAAATACCGATGATTTTGATAAGAAACTCTATAAAATATGATATTTTAAATGTATATTTGACTATTACTAATTTAATTAGACGATAATGCTCCAACGTACAAATCATTTCTTAATGTCAATAAATGAAAAGAATAATGACAATAAAGATTAAATATTATAATAATGGATCAATATTTTTATTATTTTACTTTTACCTCTAATTATTTAATATTCCTACATAGATAATATTTATTTTAGGACAGTCAAAATAATAATAATAATAATTGTTTGAATTCATGAAATATAACAAAATAATTGTGTCCTCTTACTTTTATCATTTTATTGTGTGTTAATGCTATTTTTGAGAGTAGAATTTAACATTATTCTATATACTGTGAAAGTCACTAGTAGATTCTGAAGTCAGTCCAATGTCCAACCAAATGTGCTTCTTTTTTTTCCCAAAGATTAGACGTATAATTATAAATTGGTATCTTGACGTTGAAATTTTTTCTAACGGTCGCTCTTTCTCCAAGGAGAAGAAGAGGATGGAGACTCCGAGGGTTAGAGGATAAGTTTGGTAGAGAATTTCATTACCTAAGTACGCCATTATAGCCACTAAAAGGGTCATATCTTGTTGAAGAGGAAGTGAAAGGAGCGAGACCTTGCGGAGTAGGTACGGAAGGGGAGGCCTCCCTCTTCAGAGATAGTTAAAACCCTTTATTTCAGGGAGGCACGATAGAATTATTAGGATTACTCAAAAATCATTTCTCCATTTGATAGAAAAAAGCAACATTTTAAGAAACATCAACGTATCAGGTTACCGTGATCAGAAATCTTTTAGCTTTACTAACTAATTTTAGTCCTTGAGTACTCTTTCTCATCTGGTTCTATTCTAAAATTGATTCTGCTTGATTACATAATTTTTTTTCTGGTATCAACTCATCTGCACATATTTGAATACACAATTATGAGTGTCACTTAGATATATATCTATTGATTTTTAAAACTGTTAGATATCCTAATGCTTATTTTTATTGCAGATTGATCAAGAAAAATATGTTAACATATACAAGGCTTACTGCCTTGATTAAAATTGACAAAATCATTACAGTTAATAAAGTAAAATTTGTCAATGGGAATCCAATTGGAGAGTGTTCTCTTTATGGGGAAAGAGATTTGATATTTACGTGCAAATGTAGTTAAATTTGAGGCATTGGTCACATAAAGATATTTCAGACAATTTATATTTTGTGTTTGAATACATAGAGCACAGTCAAGTTTGTGAAATCGTAGGTATTTCTCCTAAAGCTAAATATATGTGTCCATAAAGAATAATAGTTGATTGAGTTCTCTCCTCTCTTACTGTCTTATTTTAACTAACTAATATTGTAAAAAACAAAAAGAATATTCATTTAGATCATTTAATAATTTGACTCACAAAAAATATAATATTGACCATTTTTATTTTATCCATTTTCCTCCTGAAAATTTAATAAAAAGACAATGACTAGTCGTCTTCTAATGATTCAATTTCACAAAAACAACATGGTTTCAAATTGCTTGGCTAAACATAGTCCCTAGCAGATTTTCTTGGCTAGCGCTCCTATAGGCTCATTGCTTTCTGTCAAGATTTTTTTCATATTCAAAATTCGAACTCGATACTTTTAATCATAAAGGAGCAGCCCCATCCGTTGTACTAGATGGTCAGTCCTTACCATTCAATTTTGATGTTGATAATTATTCTTTGATTTAAAATCTTTTCCTTAATCCTCAGTGTTTCTTTCTTACCCACTAAGATCCTTCACCAATATTACTATTATTTTTACCAAAATGAAATCGTATAGCAATTATGTGGATCTTC
Source organism: Solanum tuberosum (assembly GCF_000226075.1). Classification (NCBI taxonomy): domain Eukaryota; kingdom Viridiplantae; phylum Streptophyta; class Magnoliopsida; order Solanales; family Solanaceae; genus Solanum; species Solanum tuberosum. Next base: position 1,283,679 of record NW_006239014.1, on the reverse strand, counting down.
AATTAATTGCTTAATTATCAAATGTTCAGCTTTCCTTTTACGTGATCAATCAAATCTTGCAAAACTCATATCATCATTTAATTTTTAATATGGTATGTGGGGGTTATGTGAACATTTAATAATTTAAATAGGGATAACCGGATAAGGGTCTGAAAAATACCCAACTTTGGTCGGATTTGCTGTTGCGATACTAAACTTTTATAATGACCTATTACCTCCCTAGACTATTTAATACCGTATTTTAAACATATATATTTGCCCACGTGGACATAAAAAATAATGCAAAATTATAAATAGTAATGTGTCCACGTGGACACATTACTATTTATAATTTTGCATTATTTTTATGTCCACGTGGGCAAATATATATGTTTAAAATACGGTATTAAATAGTCTAGGGAGGTAATAGGTCATTATAAAAGTTTAGTATCGCAACAGCAAATCCGACCAAAGTTGAGGTATTTTTCAGACCCTTGTCCCATTTTTCCAAAATAATGATAGTTTAGAGTGATATCAATCTATTTACTCAATAATTTATTACTAATTGATCGGATCTTTTTTCTAAAATTATAGATATGTGAAATCCGTGATCCAATAAAATTTTGATGTTTATTTTGAGTTATACTATATAATAAAATTTTCATAAATTCCATAAGCAAATTAAATAAATATAATAATCTTACCTTCCAAATGTGATGACAGTTCAATATTGTCCTTAATAAATGCGTTTCCATTAGATAATATAATTGAACGCACGCCTAATATTACCTTAAATTAAAGTCGTCCTTTGTTTGGGATTCATCCCATAGTAGGGACGGAGTCGATGTGTATTCGATCGAGCCCAATAACTTTAATTTTAAATTCTGAATTTATAATAAGAAATTTATTTAATATGTATAAAATTATTTATTTAGAAATAAAAGTACGTTTATTATGTTATTTTCTGACATGTATGATTTTATCCTTGAACCCGTGTTTAATAGCAAGTGTTTTTTTTTTTAAAAATTAATTAATTTTCTGATTGATTTGTTTCTGTTTCACGAAGTTGTCTTCATAAGCCAACTGCCAATGTCTGCTATTGTTTCCTTTTCTGATTGATAAATATATGCATGACAACAAGCAAGTGGTATATTTAATAATAACACACAGACACACACACACACACACACACATATATATATATATATATATATATATATTGGAAAAATGACAGAGTAAAGTAACAACTAGTATGAAAAGCTGATCGCCTTTTGGAAGCCTTTGCTGGTAACCAAAGTGTATCGTTCCTGCAATCACTTTGATACTTTATTATAGCTTTTTTTAAAATATATATATATACCCTTGTCATTGTGCTACAGGTCTCCATTAGTTTGCTGGTGTTTAAGATATTATTATATATATACCAATATGAAGTAAGATTTGACCTATATATAATGTAATTTTTCGACAAAGGGTGTTCGACCGATTGTAGTTGTGCCACTGATCATCAAGCTAAGATACTTCAATTTAATAGAAGTGTGTTTTACAAATAATTTCTAAAATGCACATCTACAAACTCCTTTAAGAGGGTGTATTCAAGATGTGCATTTTCGAGGATGAAGTGTTTAATGAAGTCAACTTAAACCAAATTAAGATGTTTAAATGTGTATTTTTGAAGTTGAATGCTTAGTTGTCAATTGAGATCGATCAAGATTTTCCTTGGTATACAAAGTGTGATGAAGTTAGCATTTGGTATTCTATATAATTTATATATCAGCACTTATAATTAAAGTTTTCTATGTAGAAAGTTTTTCATTTTGAAAGAACTTAATTTTCAAGGAGATTTAACACAACTCCTAGAGAACAAATCTGTATACGTACATTTAGTTAGTTAATTTATTGAATATGTATCAATTTTGAATTAGTAGAGCAACATATCTGTGATATTTCAAATTAAATAATTTAATATCTTTTTGTAATATTAAGAAATGAAAAAAAAAAGATTTTTGAATAATTTTTGCTATAATAGTCAAATCATATTATTTAACTGTCAAATATTGTTATAGATGTAAAACAACCAATCGTTATAAAATTCAAAAAAGTGTTGAAACAAACAAGATTGTTACAGTGAAGTTTGATTATTGTAGTTTGGTTATTTAGGGGTATTTTAGTTTGTGATGGCTAGTTTTTTTTTAAGAGGTTCCAAGATAAGATCAATACTTATGTTGATTTATTTTCCGTAATTTATTTTAAGGAATGCAAAGATATTGCCCTCAAAAAGTGCGGATGACAAATCTAATGAACTAATAAGTTAATTAACATTAATTATATTTCTAATCGTGCTCCATTAGGTTCTGTTTGAAATAAGAGCATAGGGTTTAACTAAGATGAAGTGTTTATGAGGTCAACTTAAATTATCACTAATTATATTTGGGATAAGACACAGGTACCCTTTAGACTATGACCAAAATCTCAGAGACACATCTTAACTAAACTAAGGTCCTATTACGTACCCCCGCCCCCAAACTCATTTTTTTTTTGTAATTTTATACACCTTTTAGCTTACGTGGCACATGCTGTGACTCCATATAGTTGAGGCGCGTGTGAGATGTTTGGATGCCACGTAAGCCAAAAAGGTGTATAAAATTATTAAAAAATGGGTTCAGAGGTGTCACGACCCAGACCGTCGTGATTGGCACCCACACTAACCCTCCGGTGGGAGAACCACTACTACAACCCAAACCAAGCAACTAAACCAAAACTAAAGCATTTAAGTTACAGAAGCAAGTTAAATAGCTAAGACTGAAGTTCCCATAAACTTCCAAAAGATCTAACAACTAAACAATGCGGAAAATATACCTAGAACCTGAAAGTCAATGTACCAAAACATCTAATAATGAACCAAAAGTTTAAACAAGAAGGGTTACAACCCCAACTAATGAACTAATAACTAACTAGAAAAGTCAAAGTCCGAAATGTAGACGTAGACATAAAGAGAACTCATGGCAGCCCGGAAGAACTGGCTCACCCTTGAATTCGAACGACGATCGTTGATCTTCTAAGCGAGGTCTGTCAATAGCCGCTTGAAGATGCCCTGTACTTAACAAAGAAAGAACAAATGCATTATCAGTACACAACCACAGTGTACTGGTAGGATCACGCGGCTATCCCACTAAGTGTAACATACATAAATTAATACAACAATATAATCACATGCATATATCGAACATACACAATATTATCACATGCTCAACAATATACATTTACACCAAGTCATTAGTTCTCTCATGGAACCCAAACTCAAACAGTTAGTATACCGAAATGTGGTATCCAATCCAATGTTTATGCCGGAACGTGGCAACCGATTCCATAATTATGCCAAAACGTGGCAATCGATCCAAGTTAGTGTATCAGAACGCAACATCCGATCCATTCAACAAGCCACAATCACAATCACAAGTACATTCTCATAATCATACAATCAAGTCATGGTTCAATGGCATTCGTCAATCATATATCCTCATTTACAACAAGTGTGATCAATAATACAGCATCCACATACATACATGTATCATAATGAAGCAAGACAAACATACATCACACAATCATAGAATCACAACCATCACCTACCTCGAAACAAGCTTGAAACCCTAAGAAACTTGATCTTTCCCTTTCTGGATTTGTTCTGCTTGTTCTTGGTCTACAAATAATCAATATAAAACAGGAATCAATAAACAATCACTAATAACCTGAATTACTAACAATTCTATGAACCCTAGATCAAACCCATGATCCCAAGTATCCAAATTAGGGCTGTTTCCACCATAGATTCTAGATCAAAACCCTTCCCCATCGATATTTACTCATTAGATTACGTTCTACGGATCGAAAAACAGATTCGAGGAGTTAAAATCTTACATTTAGCCTCAAGAATTGTCAACATGCGCTGGGCCCACAAGATAGTGCCACGTAGGTCGAAAAGGGATAGAAAATTATATATAAAATAAGTTCGGGGGGGGGGGGTAATAGGACCTTAATAAAGGTTAGGGGTGTCTCAGGGATTTTGGGCATAGGCTGGGAGACTACTTATGCATTTTCCCTAAAAGTAATATTACAAAATTATTTTGTTATATTTCATGAATTCAATACTAATTTTTATTATTTTGACCGTTTTAAAATAAGTGTTATCTATATAGAAATATTAAATGAAAAATGCATAAATATTAATTCATTAGAGAGAAAAATAAATAAAATGAAAAGAGGTTTATGGTATTGAATGAAAAATGACCATTAATAAAATGAAAAGAGCTTTTTCGGTATTGAATGGAAAATGACCATTAATTATATTACAACAATAATATATCTAGTCAAAGATCTAAAAAGGGTTCATGTACGCAAATCATTAGTTGTATGACAATAATAATACATCTAGTCAAAGATCAAAAAAGAATTAAATGTCTATATATCTAATAAAAAATAGGAGCGTAAAATGTACGCAAGATTTGACTATATATATCCCGTCATGGATAGAAGTGTAGAATGTACACAAGCAGAGTACTATGTGTGAAGTTAGAGACTCAATACACATAGTAGTCTTAAAAAAAAGGAACAAAATTTCCCAATTCTTCCTCGAAATTTATTTTCTAGGCTTCATTCTTAGTACAATAAAAAAACCCTGATAGTGCCAGTTCGTCCTTCTTGCCTTCCTGGACTGCATTCCATTTCCCCATGATTATAGGTAAATCTGTAACTAATCTATTAAATGTTTTGTTCTTCTCAATCTGATTGTCATGTTATGGCTTTTCTATAAACTGTTTTTGTGAATTTTAACATCACTTTTAAGTTCCTCTCTTAGTCTATTCAGGAACACCCTAAGAGACAATGATCTGGCTAGTTTGTGATCCTTGACGAATGTTTTGCAAATTCTTGATGATATACTTGTATAGAACCTGTTTGCTTTTCATAAAAGTATAAAATCATTTTCTCAATTCCTCTAAATAGTTAAAGGCTAAATTGCTTATTCTAGATTAAGGCTGAAGACTTGAAGAGTCCAAAAAGTGCCGCTATGATGAAAACACTCATAAAAAATATTCAAAGTTTACTTTACTATTTTTAAAAAAAATCATTACTTTTTCTTTTCGGTCAACGTTATGCTATAGTTACATAGGTTTCTTAGAATTTTCGAATTTTAATACTAGTAAAATTGTTGATTTGATGTTCTAAATCTAGAAAATGTAACAACTTCTTATGTTTATTTATTTTATTACTTAAAATGAACAAATTTTAGTAAAAGCAAACTGAAACTACATGAAAATATATATTATTTTTCTTTGTAGGTTGAGCTCTATGAAACAAAAAGAAATCTGAAACAAAAGGCAGGAATATAATGTCATGTCCGACAAACCTTTGAGTTCAAGTGATTCTTCAGTATCACTATCATCTTCATCGAAAATCTAAGAAATATAACAAGAAGTTAACTCTCAGATTTTGAGGAGCCAAAAAGTACGATAAATAACCAGCAATTAAGGAAAAAAAGAGCTAAAACACTACAAACCTGCATTTCTAGATATTCCAAATATAGGAACTTCTTATCAAGCAAAGAGCATATGAGAGCTTATATGATTCCACCAACAAAATATCGGACAGGTAAATCGTTTGACATTGCTAGGATTAAAGGGAAGCCTTGTTGGTGCTTCATATTCTTCTTCAACAATGAACTAAGATAAGTGAAGAAGGATATGAAGCACCAACAAAAATTTCCTAATTAAAGTGTCAACCGATTTTACCTGCCTGGCATTTTGTTGGTGGAATCATATAGGTTCTCATACGTTCTTTTCTTGATAAGAAGCTTCCCATATTTGAAATATTTCGATATGCTGGTTTGTAGTGCTCTAACTCTTTTTTTCCTTATAGGTGTCATTTGTCGTACTTTTTGGTTTCTCAATAATCTGAGAGTTGACTTCGTGTTATTTTTCTTAGGTTTTCGATGAAGATGATATATAGTGATACTGAAGAATTATTTGAACTCGAAAGTTTGCCAGACATGACATTTGATCACCTCGAGGGAGTTAAGCTAGAAAATTTTATAGGAAGAATGTCTGAGATGCAGTTTATCAAGCTTTTGTTAGCCAACTCACCAGTGTTGGAGAGAATGCTAATAGATCGACAGTTTATTGATCAGGAACTTCTTGACACAAGATTATAATTTTTCATTGAGATCTCAAATTTTTCGTGTGCATCACTTAAAGCAAAAAGTGTCTACATAAATTTAAGCTTATCTTGATCTTTTGCTTAGATGTTTAAACTGAAAAGTGAGAGATGTTGATGTAGTATTATAACTCTCTATTCTGCCGTAACATCTAATTCGGAACCTGATCATTGCTTGAATGGATGTTTTGATTAGTTTGTTGTCACTGCATGTTTATAAATGATGTATATATATATATATGTTTGTTGTCTACACTCTTTCCGTTAATAAGTGTATATTTTTTGAATTTTAAAAAAGAAATCTTAAATCGTTTTTATTTAATTTCTAAAAATACAACACAATCCTAAAAGATCATCTTACCCATTTCTTAACCTTTCCTGACCCCACTCAACTAAAAAAATCAATTCTTTTTTCATTTGGGTTAGTTCTGGTAATAATTCAGACATGAATCATAACTGATAATTCATAAGTGTTTTAATAAATAGTTGGTGACAGTTCAAATAAAAAAAGTAAACACCGATAGTTTTGATAAGAAACTCTATAAAACATGATATTTTAAATGCATTTTTGACTATTATTAATTTAAATAGACAAGAATGCTCCAACGTACAACCATTTCTTAATGCTAATAAATGAAAAGAATAATGACAATAAAGATTAAATATTATAATATGTTAAAATGGATCAATATTTTTATTATTTTATTTTGACCTCTAATAATTTAATATTTATTTATTTTTATTTAATATTCATTCCTACATAGATAATATTTATTTTAGGACAGTCAAAATAATAATAATAATTGTTTGAAAATATGAAATATAACAAAATATTTGTGTACTCTTACTTTTATTATTTTATTGTATGCAGAGAAAATCAATTGTAGATTCTGAAGCAGTCCAATGTCCAAATATGCTTCCCCCCCAAAGATTAGAAGTATAATTAGAAATTAGTATTTTGACGTTTGAATAAATTTCTAACAGTCGCTCTTTCTCCTTTACCTTTTTAAGTATACATTTATTTCTCCTATAAATTTTTGAGGTATTAATCTCAAAATAATTATTAGGATTACTCAAAAATTGTTTCTGCATTTGACTATAAAAAAACAACATTTTAAGGAACGTCAACGTATCAGGTTATCGTGATAAGAATTTTTTTAGCTTTACTAACTAATTTTAGTTCTTGAGTACTCTTTCTCATCTGGTTCTATTTTAAAATTGACTTTGCTTGATTACATAATTTTTTTTTTCTGGTATCAACTTATCTACACATATTTGAATACACAATTATGAGTCACTTAGATATCTATTGATTTTTAAAACTGTAAGATATCGTAATGCAAATTTTTATTGCAGATTGATCAAGAAAAATATGTTAACATGTACAAGGCTCACGGCCTTAATTAAAATTGACAAAATTATCACAGTTAATCTAGTAAAATTTGTCAATGGAAATCCAATTGGAGAGTGTTCTCTTTATGGGGAAAGAGATTTGACATTTACGAGATTGGACTGCAAATGTAGTGAAATTTGAGGCTTATGTCACATAAAAAATTTCAGACAGCTTATATTTTGTGTTTGAATATATAGAGCACAGTCAAGTTTATCAAATCGTAGGTATTTCTTCTATTTAATTATTGGAAAAAAAACATTTTATAAGAAAAATTACGTGCACACACACTATATTATGTATATATGTTACAGAGTCGTCGCAATGACGAGTCTTACATATTTTGTAATGCATGTTTTCTCTTTAATTTGACTCTCCTAAAGCTAAATATATGTGTCCATAAAGAATAATAGTTAATTTTTCTATCTTCTTGTAACATTTGTAACTCTGATAGTTTAGTAGCTATTTCAATGAGTGGCGTAAGTATGATTTTTTCTAAGCGATGTCACCATTTAAGGGACAAAACTAACTAAAGAAGAAAATCAATAAAGCTTTTGTCTTGGGTCTTCAAAAATTTGAGGTCCATCAATAATTAACTTAATGAAAAAATATTTTTCTTAAAAATATAAAATTTTAATTAAATAATTGTTTTTAAAAATTTGTCTACTCTTTATCTTAAAAATATCCGCCCATGATTTCAACCAAATTTCTCATGGCTCTGTTTGCCTTCTATATTTCCTATGGATTATTTTGTTGTATTGAGAATGTCTAAAGTTTTCAAATTTATGGAAGATAGAAACAGTTTTTTTTATCTGTGAGCTACTTTATGAAATCATTGTTTGCCCTTTTTCAAGTTCATGTATTCTTTAGTTTTTATCCAAAATTCTATGTCCTTTTGTTATTTGAAATTGGCTTTGCAAACTATATTTGCACTTTCGGCGTCAGAAGATATATTTAATTCTAAACTCTTTCATAGTTAATTACAACTATAGGGAAATATCTTTTATATATATGGCTATGCATAAAGCAGTGATAATGACTCATATTACAGATAAAAATAGATTACATTGAAAGTTAATTTATCGGCACGGGCATTACCATCTAGTAGATAAGGAACATCAGAAACAAGAGGAGTTGGAAATGCCGCTGAAATTTTGTAACCTTTTTCTCCTCACGTGAAGATGTGTACATACCTTTGTTGCCTGTAAGTTATAAGCTTTTGGTTCTAGTAAGTGACTCATTCTATCCTTTTTTTTTTTTGGCAAAAATGCATAAGTACCTCCAATTTATGCCCGAAATCTCAGAGACACACTTATACTATACTAAGGTCCTATTACCCCCCCCCCC
>NW_006239014.1:1269185-1272154 GCF_000226075.1 Solanum tuberosum | reverse complement strand
AACCTATGCCTGAAATCCCAGAGACACACTTATACTATACTAAGGTTCCATTTTCCCCCGAACTTATTTTATAAATAATTTTCTACCCCTTTTCGGCCTACGTGGTATTATCTTTTGGACCCAACACGTGTTGACAATTTTTTCAAGCTATCTGGTTGATAGTGCCACGTAGGCCGAAAAGGGGTAGAAAATTATTTATAAAATAAGTTCGGGGGAAAATGGAACCTTAGTATAGTATAAGTGTGTCTCTGAGATTTCGGGCATAGATTGAGGGTACTTATGCATTTTCCTTTTTTTTAAAAATTCAATTTTCTTATAACCTCAAACTCACTCAACTATGAATATTTTACGTACAAAGTCATCAAATCTATTTAATTGATTTTCATTTAAATTTATTGACATGATTTTTTTTTTAAATTGTAGAAAATAAAAAGAATATTCATTGAGATCATTTAATAATTTGACTCGCTAAAAATATAATATTGACCATTTTTATTTTATCCATTTCCCTCTTAAAAATATAATAAAAAGACGGTGACTAGTCTTCTAATGATTCAATTTCACAAAAACAACATGGTTACACATTGCTTGGCAAAACATAGTCCTTGGCGATTTTTTTTGGGCTCATAAGGCCTAAGATTTTTTTCATATTCAAAATTCGAATGGAATACTTTTTAAGATTAAAAAGAACAGCCCTGTCCGTTGTACCACATCATTGATGGTTAGTCCTTAGCATTCAATTTCGATGTTGATAATTATTGTTTGATTCAAGATCTTTTCCTTAATCCTCAAAATTTTTTCTTACCCACTAAGATTCTTCACCAATATTACTATTATTTTTACCAAAAATGAAATCGCATGCAATTTTCTGAATCTTCAATTAATTGCTTAATCAAATGTTTAGCTTTCCTTTTACGTGATCAATCAAATCTTGCAAGACTATAATAACTGCAAATCTTGCTTGAACTCATATTATCATTTAATTTTGTCTTAAAGTCATCTGCGACCCTTAAAGTTATCCGCATAATTCACTTAGACAACTCAACTAATGCTAGTATCTATTGAACACTTTTATCTATTTAAACTTTGTTTCTATTAGACATTTTTTGGTAATCAGCAAAAAAGACTTAAGTCATCTCTGACCCCTTAAAGTTATCCGCATAATTCACTCAGACACCTCAACTAGGACTTGTACCTATCGAACACCTTTACCGTCCCGAATTTGAACCACTTAGACACTTTATGCTGATGTGGCACAAAAAGTGTAATTCACACTTTGGTAGGCGCGTGAGATCAAATATTTCAATATTTTCTCTTTTCCTTTTCAGTTTTTTTTTTCATTTTAAAAAAAAGAAAAGAAACTTTAACAACCTTTTTCTCTTTCAATATCACACCATCTGCTACAAGTCTGCAATTATATCTTCACAACACTTCACCACCAATTTTTTAAAAACAAATTTCCGTCATTTTCTTTTTTCTTTTTAAATCTTTTTATCATTGTATTTTAATTTTGTAGTAGAACTACTTTCGTCATTTTTTTTGCCAAAAACAATTAAGATAATCATTCACATTTCTTTGCCGGAAAAAATGAAGATTATTATCTACGTCTTCTTTGTCAGAAAATAATGGAGAGCACCATCCACATCTTCTTCACCTTCCCCACACACACCTCCCCCGACCCACGCCCCTACTCCCCCACAAATTAAAGCAGAAATAAAAAAATTCAAAATCAAAATCAACAAAGGAAGAACAGATCGTTTAAAAAAATTCTATCAAATTTAATGGAAATAAGAAAGAATGATGGTCAATAGTCATGGTTATGAATTTTTCCCTAACACTTCAAAAGCTCCAATAAATAACAATGGTGGACAATAGTGTCATGCCCTGAGCCTACACCCTGGGCGAGACTGACACTCGAGACTTGGCCTGACGTACTTACTCAACTGAAGACTTAGACATAAGAAAGAGAATCCAAATACAAGATAACTCAACATATCTCAAACTGGACTCATAATGTTTTAAAATAAACATTTAACTTAGCCAAAATGACAACTCAAATATGAACATAAGCCAATAACAAAATGATGACGAATGAACTAACATCTGACTAACTATCTGTGAAGCCTCTAAAACAACTGAGATGGATGTTGGGACAAACCCCACAACATCCTAAATAACTAATAATAAACTGAAAGCAATAAAAGGGATCCTCTGGAATGCAAAGAGGCTCACCAACAAACTCTGAGATGCTCACTGGATCAACGATGCGCTGGATGCTGATCCTAGTTACCTGCGTCTGCATCATAAGACGATGCAGGCCAACTGGCATCAGTAGATTGAATGTACGAGTATGCGAGTTGGAATGCTAAACACAACTTAAGCTTGAAAAGAATCTGAAAGGAACAGAGGAACTTACCTGGCTCAACTCAACTCAACATAATTGAACTCATTTCAATATAAAGCAGTTTAAAAACAATTGCAATATAAAGAAAGGCTGTTTAAAACATGATGTCAACTTTGTGTGTATGCAAAGTGTAACACCCCAGAAATTTTTTCAAACTAAGACTCGAACCGTTCATCGTAGTGAGTGAGATTTTTTCCAAGGAATTAAAATTTCTTAAGTTTTAAGGTCACTAGATGTATCACCTTGAGTTCCAAAAAAGAACTAAATTGGAAATAGCAAAATCTGAAATTTTGCAAGTTAAGCTAAGTATGAGTTTTGAGTCGACTTCAAACGATTATAACTCCTAGATAAAGATGAGTTAGGTGTGCTACCAGATACCGTAGGAAATATCTTTGAATTATCTTTCCAACGCCGCTGAGTTTGCTAAGTTTTGAGGTCGGATGAGTGAGATATGACCTTTTGAAGTTAGGATATCCAATTAAGAAAAGTTAGCCGGAAATAGTGAGGGGTATTTTGGTCTTTTCCTTACCCAATCAGATTTAATTCATTTTTAGTAATATTTTAA
>NW_006239014.1:1268318-1268478 GCF_000226075.1 Solanum tuberosum | reverse complement strand
TCCCTAGATTTGAGTATTCTTGAGATAAGTTGATTTTGAGTTCTTGAATTCACGTTTTTTTTTAAAAGTTCTATTCCTAATTATCAAATAGCTATATTGTTATTGAGATCTTTCATATCATGAATCATAACTCTTGAATTCATAATTCAAATTCAAGAGA
>NW_006239014.1:1244305-1267579 GCF_000226075.1 Solanum tuberosum | reverse complement strand
TGTAGCCATCCTGGGTAGAAAAGGGTCATACTTTTTAGATGAATCCTTTTCGCATAGACTAGTGGATCCACTTAGTGAGTTAGCTTCCTATATCACGTCAAGGTATAGAATGAGCCTCGGCAGCGTGAGGTAAAACGCTGTATCATCACTATAGTTCTTAAGTGATGGTTGTCGGTTAGAGAAACTCCCACAACAGTATTTTCATGGTTCCTCAAGGGTTTTTGCTTAGTATGCATGGAGGTATGAGACTTCATTCATGCATTGCACAAGTAGACTTTGAGAGAGATCATGGTATGTCTTTTATGATATTATGATTATGAGTTAACATCATGTTTAAACAATTTTCCTTTTTCTTTATATTGCACTTATTTTAAACTGCTTTATATTGAAATGAGTTCAGTTATGTTGAGTTGAGTTGAGCCAGGTAAGTTCTTCAGTTTCTTTTCAAGCTTATGTTATGCTTTAGAATTCCCCTTACATGCTCGTACATTCCACGTACTGAGCCATTTGGCCTGCATCTTCGTATGATGTAGACACAGGTATTCAGGGTCATCAACAGGAGCTTCGTTGATACATCCAAAAGTTTGAGTTAGCTATGGTGAGCCTTCTTGTTTTCGGAGGATTTCATTTACTTTTAGTTGTTAGGAGGTCGTAGGTCTTGTCCCGACTTCCATCATTGTCATTTAGAGGCTTCATAGATAGTCAGTAAAGTTGAGAAGTCTGTATTATTCATTTATTTTATTATATGTTTTAAAGACTTAAGTTGCCATTTTGGGTGAGTTAAATATATTATATTATTAAGAGTTTTCTTTGGATTTAAAGTTTGTATTTAAGTTTTATGAACTCTTATTTCAGTTTTAAGCTTTTGCATGCTTAAGTTAGTCTTCCGCTTGTAGTCAGCCTGGATGAGGGTTCGCTTGGGGACCAGCAATGGTCTTCGAGTGCCGGCCACGTCCAGGGTGTAGACTCGGGTCGTGACACAAAGATACATATAACTCTGAGATGCATGTAAAAATACAAATAAGCTGATGTATATAAAAATACAAATATTGTTGTAGGAGTTTCTCTAACCGACAACCGTCACTTATGAGCTATAGTGATAATATATCACTTTACCTCACGTTGCCAAGGACCATCCTATACCTTGCCGGGGGTATAGGACCTAACTCACTAAGTGGATCCACTAGTATATGCTAAAAGCATTAAAGGGTTCATCTAAAAAGTATGACCCTTTTCTACCCATGATGGCTAGATGGTTTATGGAGACTTGAGTTATCTGAACTCAAGCTCGTCCCCCATATCGGTGCTCAATACTACTCCCAAAATATGATACTAACTCTTTATGTTTAAAAACATACTTCTTTTTGTGATTTGAGATAATTGCTCAAAAACTTAACTCAAAGGCTATCTTGGAAATTGAAGTTTCTCCTCTTGCTTTATTGTGAAAGCATTTACTCTTTAACTAAAAACTAGCCCAAGGGCTCTTTACTGAAAAAACTAGCTCAAAGGCTCTTTACTGAAAAACTAGCTCAAAGGCTTTTTACTGAAAAACTAGCTCAAAGGCTCTTTTGAAAATCTCAGTTTTCGTTCTTATTTAAATGTGAAAACATTTTAAACTCTTTTGGGAATACATAGTCCCCATATACTTTTGAAGAAATGAACTTCAACTTTACTCTTTACTCAACTCAAACTCAAGTCTTAAAACAAAGTTAAAACATTTGTAAAAGACTTTTGGAAAACTTTATGAACTACTCTTGACTTGACTCTTGATGACTTCTCTTGACTTTGATCTTAACCGCTCTTGACTTGACTCTTAACTGGTCCTTGAATTGAATTATGGATTCAAGGATTGTGACTTGTGATTGGAAAGATCTCATGATGTTTAGGAATGATTTTAGATAGCTAAACATGAGAAAAGACTGAAAAATCAATATTTGAAGGTGGGTCCGCGATGCGGAGAGGTATTTAATTTTTGGTTTCGAAAATGACTTTTGAGGCAGAACGGTCCGTGACGGTTCTGCAACGTGAAACAAATTTTTCTAGTGGGGACTAGCTCCGCGACGCGCCACCACTACCAGATTTCGTCCGACGAAATTTCTTCTTCGTTTTTCAGCTCTAAACCCTCTAAACTCCATAGGTTCTTTCCCCAAACATTTAGAATCAATTATATGTTCAAAGTACATCAGATTCTACTCGAAAACACGACTAGAAACGTCAATCAATCTCAAGAAACTCCAATCAACACAACCCATAATAATTCAAACGAAATTTATCAAGAACTCAAGGATTTACTTTCAAATCTAATAACTTCGCTAAAATTTAATCATGATTGGTGCGTGGGTGAATTAACCCAACACTATGTGATCTCACATACCTTGTAGGGATCACCCCCTACGAAATCCACAAGCTAAACTCGACGAACTTGACGATTTCCTTGCTTCTCCTTCTCTTTTCTCCTCTTCTTTCCTCTTCTCTAAAACCCTAACTCTTTTCCAAAAAGCGTAAAACTGGCCAAATTCAGTTTAGACCCTTAATTAATTCACTAAAACGAATTTAATTAATCGGATAAGGAAAAGACTGAAATACCCTTCAAAAATCCGGATTGGACATTTCCTTATTTGAACAACCTAACTTTCAATGGGCGTATCTCATTCATACAAACTTAGAATCCCGCAAACTTGGCGGCGTTGGAAAGATCATTCGAAGAGATTTCCTACCATATCTGGAAGTGCTCCTAACTCATCCTGAGCTAGAAGTTATGGCCGTTTGAAGTTGACCAAAGACTCACTTTTTCCTAACTTGACAAAATTTCCAGATTTTCATTCTTTCCAAAAATGACTATTTCCAATTATTGACTTCTTCCTATTTATTTCAAATTGCGAGATGTTACAAATAGTCAGTGTTAGGAAACGAGAAGATATAGGAAAAGGTTTGGGGTGGGAATGTATAATTTTTTTCCCCTTTAGTTGAAAGTATTTTCTTTTTAGATTTTGTTTTGTTTCTATTCAACATTAAAATTTATAATTATTTTAAATTAAAATAACACGTGGCTTTATTTGATTTGCTAGTTTACCACGTCATGTGCATGTGTATTACACACACCTTTTCTTTTGACGAAGTGTCTGAAAAATGTTCAATAGATATTTATTTCTTAAAATTAGAGTGTGTAATAGGAAACAAGGTCTGTTGAAGTGTCTAAATGAAATATGCGGATAACTTTAAGGGGCCGTGGATGACTTAAATGTAAAGTGTGTGTGATACACTCTTGGTGACATGACAAGATGCTTAATGAAAAGATGACATGTGGCAAGTGGGCTCCAAAATTATAGAAAATGATTTTTAAATTTTAAAAATAAAATTTATTTCAAATACATTTTCAATCTATATTTCTTATATATAAAAATATAGAAAATAATAACACATACTACCCAACCCACGCTACCCCACCCCCTTTCTTCTTCATCTTCTTCCCTACAATATTTCATTTCCTAAACCACAAAAACTCAATATCTTATCAAATTATTTACCGATTCACTTTTTTTTAATAAAAAAATTCATATCTAATACATGAGAGAGATATATATAGAGAGAGACACGTACAAGAGTGATGAAGAAGCGGAGTTTGTTGACGGATAATCATTTCAAAATCGATTGTAAAAGAGAAATCAAGAGGACCTAAATTAATTTTATGGAATTCTTTGATATTACTTTTTATAAGTTAAATGAGTTTACATTTTAATTTTGAGTGGTGATGTTTGTTTGAAGGTGGCCAGAAATGGAGCTATCGGCTAAATTTTCTACTCCAAGGTCCAAAAATCTTCTTTCTTCTTTTGTTTTTGAAGATCCAATGTAGTTGGCTTTGAAAACGTAGTTGAGGTGAAGAAGACGATCGAAAGCGGGGGTGGGGGGCTTTTTCTTTTTGCGATTAAAAAATTATTGTTTTAAAAAATATTTAAATTTTTTAAAGTCATTTACAATGCTAAAAATCAATGGAAGAAGAAAAAGTAAAGTTTTCTTGAAAAACTAAAAATAAAAATATGATTTTAGATATCTTCACGCGCCCAAGGAAAGTGAAAAATACTTTTTCGGCCATATCAACATTTTGTGTTTAATAGGTATACATTTTGAACAATTTAGATGTTCAATAGGTTCTAGCCCTAGTTGAGGTGTCTAAATGAAATATACAGATAACTTTAAGGGGCGGTAGATGAATTAAGCCTTTAATTTTTAATATGGTACGTGGGGGTTATGTGAACATTTAATAATTTAAATATGAATTTTGCAAAAATAATGATAGCTTAGATTGATATCAATCTATTTACTGAATAATTTATCACTAATCGATCGGATCTCTTTTCTTAGATTATAGATATGTGAAATCCGTGATCCAATAAAATGTTGAGTTTATTTTGAGTTCATAATCAAATACTATATAATAAATTTTTCATAAATTCCATAAGCAAATTAAATAAATATAGTAATCTTACCTTCCCAAATGTGATGATAGTTCAATATTCTCCTTAATAAATGCGTTTCCATTAGAAAATATTATTGAACGCAAGCCTAATATTACGTTAAATTAAGTCAAAAAGGTGTATAAAATTATTAAAAAATGGGTTCGGGGAGGGGGGTAATAAGACCTTAGTTTATTTAAGGTGTTTTTCTTGGATTTCGGTCATAGTCTAGGTATATACTTGTGCCTCATCCAAATTATATTTCTAATTATGCTCCATTATATTTGTGCATTATAGCATTAAAAAATGAAAAAAAAAACGATTTTTGAATAATTTTGCTATAAGAATCAAATCATATTTAAATGTTGAATATTGTTATAGGTGTAAACAATCGATCGTTACAAAATTCAAAAAAGCATCTAAACAAACAAGATTGCTATACCAAGTCGGATTATTGTAGTTTGGTTATTTAGGGGTATTTTATTTTGTGACGGCTTGTTTTCTTGTAGGAGTTCCAAGAAAAGATCTTGATGGATATTACATCCAGATTGTAGTAGGTGTGATCTCGTTTATATTAAGGAATTCATTTATAAGGTAGCGTCAGTGGATATTAAGAGATTGCGTAGAGGCAAAATTATTGGAAACAATTCTTTATGCATTACAAAGGGCTGCTATAAACTTATTTGGAGTTTGGCCTCGAGTTTAGTGAAAAGTTTCGAAATAGTCAAATACAGATAGGTCATAGGTTTTTCCTCTCTTGAGTAAAAAAATTTCACATAAAACTCTAATATTGGTTTAGTTTATTTCAATTTATTTGAAGGAATGCAAATATATTACACTCAAAAAGTGCGGATGGCAAATCTAATAAACTATTAAGTTAAAAAACACTAATTATATTTTTAATCATGCTCCATTAGGTTCAGTTTGAAATAAGATTGGGCTTAAAGAAATCATCAGTGGAGAACAAATATATTATGAATTTCACATTGTAACGATCCGAACCGTCGTTATTTATGCAAAGCGGAAATTCAGGAAATTCTAGGCAACTGTCCCGCCAGGGCAGGCTAGATGCCGCTAGGGCGGCAGCGCCACAGCGGGGTAAGTAGTCGCCATGGCGGGAAAGGCGAGAAAAAATGTCATGGTCGAGTTATTGTGAGGTGATATATGTCATGGTATACTTGTAGGTGATGGTTGTGATTCTATGATTGTGTGATATATGCTTGTTCTTGCTTCATTATGATACGTGTATGTATGCGAATGCTGCATTATTGATCACATAAATTGTAAAAGAGGATATATGAATGTTGAATGCCATGAATTACTTCTTGATTGTATGATTTTGAGAATGTATTCTGTGATTGTGATTGTGGCTTGTTGAATGGATCGGGTGTTGTGTTCCAACACACTAACTTGGATAGGTTGCCACGTTCTGGCATAAATATGGGATCGGTTGCCACGTTCCGGCATAATCATTGGATCGGATACCACGTTCCGGTATGCTAACAGTTTGAGTTTGGGTTCAATGAGAGGACCAATTACGTGATATAATTGTGATATTTGAGAATCGTGAAATTGAACGTGGTTCGTAATGATAAATGATATTGTAATTCCCCGGAGTGGTTATATGGTTATGAGGACTTATATCTGATTGTTCTTTTGTGCTGAGTGAACTTGTTTTGTAACGTGTTGTCGAATGAATTGGGAAGGCAAAGGGTTGAAGGGTCGAAATAGTTGAGAGTAAGGGCTGTCCGTGTGTTGTAAGTGTGAGAAATGGGGGTAGTGTACATGAGGTAACCGTTTAGGTGGATTTCACCTTGGAGGAAGGAATTCTTGGTTGGTAGTTTGAAAGCTTGTGGTAATGTGCTATGTGGCAAGGACGAGGCAACTTAGAAGAGAAAGTAAAGGATATGTTGGGGGTTGTTAGTCAGAATGGTTGTAGTGCGTATTATGGACTTTTCGACGTGTTAGAATGGCTAGGCTGTGATCAAGAACCTAGTAAGTAGGTTGGTTGGGAAGTAGTTGGTGGTAAAAGATCTAGTATAATTCTGAGGTAGTTGGAGAGAGGGTAAAGGTGGAGAAGCGATGGATGCTATGACATGTTTTACTAGTTTGTTTCTTGTATTATGCGGTGGCGTCGGGTTGACCGATGATGCCTACCAGTACGTGCGTTTTGTACTTATAGTACTCTTACTATATCCTTTTGGCATAGTCTGGATGCAGGGTCGGTGATGTTTCATTAGGTGAAGACGAAGAAAATATCCAGCAGCTTCTATTTTCCTTCCGCATGGTGCGAGCTATGTCATTTATTATATTGTCCAACTTTTTCTCTTAGTAGCTCTTGTACTTATTTAGACTAAATCCTTGATGGATGTTAATTACTTTACAAGTCTTAACCCAAATTTGTTTAAGAAGGTTTTCATATAAAAACTTTATGATTTCATTTATATTTGTTTTTCGTTAATTTTTTGCATGTTTTGACTATTAAGATATGTGGGTTCTCCTACTTAGGTGTTAGAGTGGGTGCCCGCACGACCTAGTGGTTTGGGTTGTGAAAAATTGGTATCAGAGCCTATGTTACCGGTCTCCTAATACAAGAGCAAAATGCGAAATCGACTCACGCGGATGGGTGTGTTGACGTCTACACCTAATCTCCAGGAAGCTATGAAGCATTCTAGAAATTTATCTCATCCTTTCTCTCTTTTCGTACGAAGTGTCGCTGTGGTATGAGTTGAGTCCAATTGGTATCTCCCGATTCCAATTGGTATCTCAATGAAGTGGACTAGACGTCGTGGTTATGACTGAAGGGACACAAGTAAAGTTAATTGGAACTGTGAAGGTTCCAATTGGTATCTGGCCTTAAGGGCTGTATCTGTAATGGTCATTTATGGAACGAACAAACTAAAAAGGTGAAATTGTTGTGATGTGTAGATTGTAACTCTGATTGCTTGCTTCTTGTCGTTTGAACTATTTGTGACTGTGAAGGTCTGTTTTGGCTGTCTGAATTAACTGATGATGTGAAAAGTATTTTTGTAGTGTGTGTTGTGGCATGATTATGTACATAGTGTTGCGTGTCTGGATTTGATATGTGTAATATGCTGGCTGAATTGTTGAAATTATTCAAGTATAACTACTTGAGCATCGTGAAACCCATTGAGGGAAGAAGTCATAACTAAGGTTGGTGTGAGGGTCTAGATAATCTACGAGTGATTCGTAAGACGAAATATGGACGTGCGGTGCGACCAACTAATAATCGTGTGAATGTCTGGGTGTATCCTGGGAACGAGTGAGTTGTAGTGCTGAATGAAACGTGAAGGAAATTGTGGAGCATGTATCGTTAATATTGACTCGGGGTAGCTAATGATTATCCTAGCTATGGGGATTATTCGAAAGGTGCTGAGTGAAGTTGGGAACTTTGGTGGAATTTAGAAAAGAGGAGAAACCCAGAAAAATTTAGTCTAGGGATTCTGTTTCCATCTGAGCCGCTGGAGCGAGATATTTCCGCCAGGGGGGAATTTCTTCCGCTAGGGCGGGACGGGACGAGGCAGAACCTCAACTTGCCTTCCCTTGTTTTTCCCAATTACCCAAATCAACCCCGAATCATATCCGAACTAATCCCTGCAATTCAATTAGTGTTCAGTAATCGAATAATTCATAACCATAGCAATTAAATAATTACCGGCTGGATCAGACAGCAAAAACAAGCATCCGTGTGTTTACAAAAAATAAGTTTTGTTCGCAATACAATCCCGAGAGGGGCAAAAGGAAAATTAAATCAAGGACTCTGGGACTGGGAGGTGCCAATATCTGAGCATAGATCCTTCGGAGGTACCAGACTGGTCAGTGCCTCATCCATGAAAACTGAAATGCTTAAAATCCCCCTTCTCGATCCAGGGAAGCTCCTGATCAGGGGCGATGCAAGTGAATACGGTCCTCACGACCTTCCATTTCCGGACCATCACACGATCCCTCTCCAGACCCTTCTTCCTCTCCTGACGCAACTCGTGACGAAGCATCTCGACCTCAGGGCAGTGCTGGGTGGAATCGGAGTGAAGTTAGCAAAGGCACTCCCCAACCTCTTCCAGACGGCCGCCAGATCCTCCTAGACCCGTGCACCTGAGAGTTGGGCCTCGTCGTCCGAATCCATGGTCGCCTTACTGCTGCTAGCCCTGCCCGTTCTCCTCTTCTTACTCCTGGAAGTAGAACCTGGCCTGATCAAAAGAGGGTGTAAAGGGGGATCCATAGGTAATACCTCGTCAGTGTAGATGAGTGGCACTCCCGCCTGCTTGCACAATGTAGTAATAAGTCTCGGTAGGAAGAAGGCTTTCTTGTTACACCGGTAGAACATTTTCCATTCCGAAATAATCTGGGCCCCCACATTCAACTCGATGCCCTGTATAGCGCACACCACCACCGAGGCTCAAGGAAAGGTCATGTTGGTGCGGTTTCCCGACGGGCAGATCCTCCTAGTCACCAAGTGTAGTCACCTCTTAGCATCAGGTGACCAATCCGAGCTAGTAATGCCCTCGACAGTAACCCAGTAAACTTGATCCTGTCGCGCATACTCAATCAGGGTGTCCCTCAGCCAACCCAGGTCCATCTCCCGCAGCTTAGCCTCATACTTAGCATTCGGAACCTCGGGGAACTCTAGCGCTTCGTTGATGGCTGTGGCATTAAGGGGGATGTCAACTCCCTGAATACGCATAACGGGGTGAGGATCGTCCCATTTCACAGTGGGCAGGATGGCGTAGAATTCCCTCACCCAAGTGGAACGTGATCCGAGGGAGCCTCACTATGTGGAGTCCATCTGAACTCCATCAGGCGAGCATAAAAGGCAAGCGCCTTCTCCTGCAGCTTAAGAAAAAAAAAACCTCTCTCATAGTAGAACCCTGTATTTCTATTGTCGTGATGCCTTTCCCGACTCGCGGCATCGAGAACCGAACGAAAGGTAGGTTTTCCTCATTTAGCCCTTCCATTTACAAAAACCTGCAAGGATTGGAAAATATACGTTAGAACTCTATGAGACTAGACACTAGTTGGGCAATGGGACTTAGGCTACTGTTTCCCCAGTCCCGCTGCAATGGCCAAATATCCCGCTAGGGTGGGATGATGAAGGCCGCCATAACGGGATGAAGGTCGCCAAAGCGGCCTTCATCTGGGACGAACAACAGGCGCAATCATGGCTTCTGTTTGTCCCAAAATCCACGTTTTCCTTAGAATTTCAGCAGATCAGAGTATTTTAACTACCCTAGAACTTAAATTATGCAATCATATTAGGAAAATAACCCTTAAATAGTGTCCAAATCCAAGTTTTTCATCAATAGACCCTTCAATTTCCTCCACCCATTTTGGTACTGATTTAACCATATTTTT
Source organism: Solanum tuberosum (assembly GCF_000226075.1). NCBI lineage: Eukaryota > Viridiplantae > Streptophyta > Magnoliopsida > Solanales > Solanaceae > Solanum > Solanum tuberosum. Next base: position 1,257,755 of record NW_006239014.1, on the reverse strand, counting down.
ATAAAATCCTTATGCCTAGGACGTTGTGGAGACGTAAGTGAAATTCCCATGCTACGTTTTCCAAACAAATCAAGCAACCTAGTTCATTTTTGAATAACTACCCGGAAACTGTTTCTAATCGATTAGGTAACAACTTGCAATTATTTTTAATCAAGTACGGAAGTAAAGAGTGTAAAGAAATAGAATATCACTTGCGTTTTGATGTTCGGGGGAGAGTGATCGACAGGATATTTGGGAGAGTTTTTGAAAGTTTTGGAAGAAATGGGAAAAATGTTTCCTTTTTCCCTCTTTATTGTTTGCCGATCTCCCGCTTCAGCGGGAGATCCTCGCCACAGCGGCCCCGCCTCAGCGGGAGTGCTTCCGCCCTGGTGGGCCAAGCTGTGTAATTTAAACGCATTTGTTTCTTCATGTGTTGCCTCAAATTTCTTCTAACCCTTGGGGTATAGTACCTCTCGTGTGTCAATATTTGAAAAATTACCATTCGTCGTGATTCCGTGATGGCCCCATTCGTTAGTTTGGAAGTACTCCAAAATAGGATGTGTGATTATTCGTAAACTAGTCGTTCGGGGAGGAATGAGGGGTAAATTGATATCTATTGTAATGACCCGAACCGTCGTTATTTAGGAAAAATAGAAATTCTAGGCCACTGTCCTGCTAGGGCGGGGCAGATACTGCTAGGGCAGCAGCGCCACAACGATGTAAGTAATCGCCAGGGTGGGATAGGCGAGACATAATGTAAATAACGCGAAATCTTATTTCCTCATTCTTCTTAAAATACCTAAATTAGACGTAAAACACCCTAGAAACCCCCAAAAAGCTGCTCCAAGCTTGGGAAAGATGGAGAGAGAGATATCTAGCATAAGGATGTCGATAGATTATAGATTTTCGATCAAGATCACCGTTACGAGTTCTGGAAACAAGAATCGAAGACCAAAATTCTGTGCAGCTACTTGGCTCCCAGGTAGGCTAGGTTTTATTAATTGAGTAGTTATAATTTGTGCTTGCTGCGTAGTATTATGATAACCAATGGTAGAATTCATACGTAGGCCTTCGTGCACCGAACAAGAGATGATTAAATTATAGGAAGAAGCCTTAGATGACGAACTAGGGCTGAGTATGGTCGAGTTATTGTTCGGTGATATACGTCATGGTATATTTATCGGTGATGGTTGTGATACGTGTATGTATGCGAATGTTGCATTATTGATCACATAAATTGTAAAAAAGGATATATGAATGTTGAATGCCATGAATCACTTCTTGATTGTATGATTTTGAGAATGTATTCTATGATTGTGATTGTGGCTTGTTGTATGGATCAGGTGTTGCGTTCTGACACACTAACTTGGATCGGTTGCCACGTTCCGGCATAAATATGGGATCGATTGCCACGTTCTGGTATAATTATTGGATCGGGTACCACATTTCGGTATGCTAACAGTTTGAGTTTGGGTATGCTAACTGTGATATTTGATAATCATGAAATTGAACGTGGTTCGTAATGATAAATGATATTGTAATTCCCCGGAGTGGTTATATGGTTATGAGGACTTATATCTGATTGTTCTTTTGTGCTGAGTGAACTTGTTTCGTAACGTGTTGTTGAATGAATTGGGATGGCAAAGGGTTGAAAGGTCGAAATAGTTGAGAGTAAGGGCTGTCCGTTTGTTGTAAGAGTGAGAAGAGGGGGTAGTGTACGTGAGGTAATCGCTTAGGTGGATTTCACCTTGGAGGAAAGAATTCTTGGTTGGTAGTTTGAAAGCTTGTTGTTATGTTCTATGTGGCAAGTACGAGGAAACTTAGAAGAGAAAGTAAAGGGTATGTCGGGGGTTGTTAGTCAGAATGGTTGTAGTGCGTATTGTGGACTTTTCGACGTGTTTGAATGGCTAGGCTGTGTTCAAGAACCTACTAATTAAGTTGATTGGGAAGCAGTTGGTGGTTAGAGTGCTAGTGTAATTCTGAGGTAGTTGGAGAGAGGGTAAAGGTGGAGAAGTGATGGATGTTATGACATGTTTTACTAGTTGGTTTCTTGTATTATGCGGTGGCGTCAGGTTGACCGATGATGCCTACCAGTACGTGTGTTTTGTACTGATACTACTCTTGCTATGTCTTTTTGGCATAGTCTGGATGCAGGGTCGGTGATGTTTCATTAGGTGAAGACGAAGAAAATCTCTAGCAACTTCTATTTTCCATCCGCATGGTGGGAGTTGTGTCATTTAATATATTGTCCAGATTTTCCTCTTAGTAGCTCTTACACCTGTTTAAACTAGATCCTTGGGGGATGTTAATTACTTTACAAGTCTGAACCCGAATTTGTTTAAGAAGGTTTTCATTATAAACACTTTATGATTTCATTTATATTTGTTTTTCGTTAATTTTCCGTATGTTTTGACTATTGGGATATGAGGGTTCTGCTACATAGGTGTTAGTGTAGGTGCCCGTACGGCCCGATGGGTTGGGTCGAGACACACATATTCTGAGGAAAGTTTTGACCTTTTTCCTAAACAGTATTGCTGAAATCATTTCTCGTATTTTTAATACTCTTATAGTTATCTCAAATTATTTATCATTTTAGAAGTTCAAGACAAAATATATTTTTCATTTTATTCTTACTAATAAATTTTCTTGAATAGTACAACCACCTCAATTCTTATTTGGTGCAAACTCTATACATATAAGTTTTTACCTTATAGTTATTAAGGTAAAATATGTACACCTATATAATTGAGTATTTACGAAATACGATATTAATGAGTAAAACTTTGCAATGTGTAAATTAAGTTTTTAAAAATATATTTTCTATTAAATAAATAAAGTTATATGATACTAGTGTTATTGAGACATAATAAAATTTAGTGGATTTATCGGAATGTACACAAGCTACATCAGAGTTTTACAATCATAAAAAAAGAACATGAAAAGTATAATTTGTTTTTGTTCCATTAATCACGTCAACACGAAAAACAAATCGAAAAACTAAATGACACAAATTTTTATTCATTTCATTACTAATAGTACTGTCTGCGCTTCACACGATCTTAAATAATAAAATTAGATTAGATTATTTGTCATGCCCCGAGCCTACACCCCTTTCGTGGCTGGCACTCGAGAACCGTTGCTGGCCCCAGGCGAACCCTCGGCCTGGCTTACTTACTCAGCGAAAGACTATATGCATACTTATAATGATCAAAAGCACTATACTGACTTGAATAATAAAATACTGAGAATTCTTAAAAAGTCAAACATTCGACTTGGCCAAAATGGCAACTCAAGTCTTAACATATGAAATGATAATGTAAAGACAACTAAACTGCTAACTATTTATGAAGCCTCTGAAACAAAGAGGGATGTCGGGACAGGACCCCCGATCATCCTAAAAACTGAAAACTAGAACGCAAATGATAAAAGAGTCCTCCGGAATGCAAGGAGGCTGACCAACAGACTCTGAGTGCTCAACCTGATCAACGAGGCGCTGGATGCTGATCTTGGTTACCTGTGTCCGCATCATAAGATGATGCAGGCCAACTGGCATCAATACATTGAATGTTCAAGTATGCGAGTTGGAATGCTAAACATAACTTAAGCTTGAAAAGGATATGAAAGGAACACTTACCTTGACTTTACTCAACTCCTAAATAACTTAACTCAATATAAAGCAATAAACATATGCAATATGTAGAAAGCTTGTAGAACAGTGGAAAAACAACTTAGTTCGTTAAAGAAAATGTAATAGCCAACTCAACTTTACTCATATAATAAAGTAATATAGTTTATGTGGGAGATTCTCTAACCGACAACCATCACTATGAGACTAAGTGGTGATATATCGTCTTTCCCATGCTGCCAAAACTGTCCTATACTTTGCCGTCATATAGAACGCTTAACTAAGTGGATCCACTAGTCTATGCTAAAAGCATCTTAAGGAGTCATCTAAAAAGTATGATCCTTTACTATCCATGATGGCTACATGGTTTATGGAGATTTGAGTTAATATGAACTCGCATCCCTATATCGGTGCTCAATACTACTCTCAAAATATACTTAGCTCATATATCTTTAAAACAAGCTTCTTTCTTTGGTTTGAGATAGTTACTCAAAACTTAGCTTAAACGGCTCTCTTGGAATCTATGTTCCCTTTCTTGCTCAAATGTGAAAACATTTCTTAACTTTTGAGAATACTTAGTTCCCTTATAACTTTTAGAGAAATGAACTCAACTCTTTACTCTTTGCTTAACTTGAAACTTAAGTCTTAAAAACAAAGTTAAAAACGACTATTTCCAATTTTTAACTTCTTCCTAGTTATTTCTAATTGCGAGATGTTACATTATCTTCTCCTTGTGAACATTCATCCTCGAATGAGATTACTCTTACTAGACTAAGGGTGTAAGATGCAACATTCAGTTCAAGCACCCACAAGCAAATGGAAAACAATATGCCAACTTATAAATAAATACCAATGAAGGATTAGTACCTTTTTTCGGAACTTCTCCGAATTCAAAAAGATGTGCATATCTTTTCTTCATATCCTCCTTAGCTTTCCAAGTGGTTTCCTCATCAAATTGGTTCCTCCAAAGGACTTTGACTGATACTACTTCCTTAATCCTCAACTTGTGAACTTGGCGATCTAGAATCTGAATAGGAATCTCCTCATAAGATAAGTTACCCTTGATCCCAATATCATTAGTTGGTATGATCAATGAAGGATCACCCATGCACTTCTTTAGCATGGAGACGTGAAACACCGGATGAACCGCGACTAATTCTTGTGGTAGCTCTAACTCATAAGCTACTTTGCCAATCCTCTTGGCTATTCAATAAGGTCCAATATACTGGGGACTAAGTTTCCCTTTCTTACCAAATCTCATGACGCCCTTCCTGGGTGAAACTTTTAAATGCACCCAATCATCTACTTCAAACTCTAACTCTCTTCTCCTAACATTAGTGTAGGATTTCTGATGACTCTACGCTTTCTTCAAACTCTCTTGAATCACTTTCACCTTCTCTATGGCTTGATGAACTAAATCTGGTCCTATCAATCCTGCTTCACCAACTTCAAACCATCCAATAGGAGATCTGCATCTTCTCCCATAAAGAGCTTTATAAGGAGCCATTTGGATGCTAGAGTGGTAACTATTATTGTAAGCAAACTCAATAAGAGGTAGGTGATCATTCCTATTACCTTTGAAATCAATCACACAATCCCTCAACATATCCTCTAAGGTATGAATAGTGCGCTCTGCTTGACCATCTGTCTGAAGATGGAAAGCAGTACTCAAGTTCACCTTTGAACCGAAGCCTTTCTCGAATGACTTCCAAAACTGTGTAGTAAATTGCGCACCTCTATCTGAAATAATGGGTTCTGGAACCCCATGAAGTCTTACCACCTCTTGAAGATACAACTTAGCATAGTATTCTGCCGAATGAGTAGTCTTTACCGGATAAAATTGGGCTGATTTTGTCATTCTGTCGACAATCACCCAAATAGAATAATGCTACCTGCGAGACCTTGGTAAACCTGTGATAAAATCCATATTAATCATCTCCTACTTCCATTCCGGAAGTTCTATATTCTGAGCCAACCCACCGGGCCTTTTGTGCTCCACTTTAACTTGTTAGCAATTCAGACACTTAGCAACAAATTCTGCAATTCCTTTTTTCATACTATTCCACCAATACACCTCTCTCAAATCATGATACATTTTTGTGGAACCCGGATGAATGGAATATCTGGAGCTATGATCTTCCTCCATGATCCTCTCTTGGAGTCCATTCACTATTGGTACACACAACCTACCTTGATATCTCAATACTCCATCTCCCTCTTGTTGAAAAGCTAATACTTTTTGCTTATGAACATTTTCCTTCAATTCAAGAAAAATTGGATCTTGGTCTTGCTTTTCTTTCACTTCTAACACTAATGAAGATTCAGCCCCATTCATCACCACTACTCCTCCTTCTGTGGAATCCATTAGTCGGACTCCTAAGCGTGCAAGTCTATGCACATCTTTCGCTAACTCTCTCTTTTCTTCCTCAACATGGGTGGTACTACCCATAGACAATCTGCTTAAAGCATCAACAACAAGATTAGCCTTACTTGGGTGATAAATATTACTGTTCTTCTCGAATCACTCCAGTACGATTGACCGGGGGGGGAGGGTCCGCCAGAGAAAATGCAACACGATAGAAGAGTTCGCTTCGCCGCGTAAGATCCTCGAATCAAAATCAACCACGACTACCATCTGCGGTCCATTTTCATTCTCTTCTCTGCCCGGGAAGTGGGATCAAAGAAAGGTAGATGTCATAATCCTTGAGTAATTCTAACGACCTCCTTTGTCTGAGATTAAGTTCTTTCTGAGTGAACACATACTGAAAACTCTTGTGATTAGTGAATACATCAACATGAACACCATACAAATAATGACGCCATATCTTCAAAGCAAATACTACAACAACCAACTCTAAGTCATGGGTTGGGTAATTCTTCTCTTGAACTTTTAACTGTCTAGAGGCATAAGCTATAACTTTACCATTCTGCATTAACACACAACCTAAACCAACTCTAGCCGCATCACAATACACCACAAAACCTTGAGTACCTTCTGGTAAGGTCAATATTGGGGAAGTAGTCAACCTCTTCTTCATTTCCTGAAAGCTTTTCTCACAAGCTTCAGACCATTGAAACTTCATTGTCTTCTGAGTCAACTTGGTCAAAGGGGATGAAATAGACGAGAATCCCTCTATAAGCCTTCTATAATATCCAGCCAAACCCAAGAAAATCCTAATATCAGTTGGAGATGTAGGTCTAGGCCAATTCTACACTGCCTCTATCTTTTGGGTATCAACTCTAATTTCATCACCGGAAACTATGTGGCCCAAAATGCCACAGACTCAAGCCAAAACTCACATTTAGAGAACTTAGCATATAACTCCTTATCTTTCAAAGTCTGAAGAACTATTCTAAGATGGATAGCATGATTTTCTTCAATCCTTGAATAGATTAGTATGTCATCAATGAAGACGATAACAAATATATCTAAATAAGGTTTGAATATTCTATTCATAAGGTCCATGAATGTTGCAGGTGTATTAGTTAAATCGAACGACATGACCAAAAACTCAAAATGACTATAACGGGTCCTGAATGTTGTCTTGGGAATATCACGCTCCCTTACTTTCAATTGATAGTAGCCAGATCTGAGATCAATCTTAGAAAAACAAGAAGCACCCTGAAGCTGATCGAAAAGATCATCAATTCGAGGAATAGGATACTTGTTCTTGATACTAACCTTGTTCAATTGGTGGTAATATATACACATCCTAATGGAACCATCTTTCTTTCTCACAAACAAAAGCGGAGCGCCCCAAGGTGAGACACTTGGTCGAATGAAACCCTTGTCTAGCAGATCTTTCAACTGTTCTTTAAGCTCTTTCAACTCTGCTGGTGCCATTCTATATGGTGGAATAGAGATAAGACGAGTATCTGGAAGAACATCTATACCGAAGTCTATCTCTCTCTCAGGAGGGACTCCAGGTAGATCATCTGGAAAGACTTCTGGAAACTCTTTTACTATAGGAACTGAATGAATACGACTGATCTCAACACTAGAGTCATTAACTCGGACTAAGTGATAGACACACCCCTTGGAAACTAACTTTCTTGCCTTAAGGTACGAAATAAAACGACCCTTAGGCACTGCTGAACTACTTTTCCACTCTAAGACTGGCTCATTAGGATTTTGGAACTTGACGACTCGAGTTGAAACGACCTTTAGGCACTGTTGAACTACTACTCCACTCTATGATTGGCTCATTAGGAATCTGAAACTTGACAACTCGAGTTCTACAATCTATTGATGCATAATAGGCATGAAGCCAGTCCATACCTAAAATGACATCGAAATCCACCATGTCCAACTCAACTAAATCAGGCATGGTGTCTTTGTGATTAATGGAAATGACACAATCACGATAAAATCTCTCAGCTAGAATATACTCCCCAACAGGTGTAGCAACACAAAAGGGTTCACAAAGTTTCTCAGGAAGAACATCAAACTTATTTGCAACATAAGGGGTTACAAAAGATAAACTTGCTCCTGAGTCTAGCAAAGCATAAACATCAAAAGTAAAGACTTTGATCATACCAGTGACAACATCTGGAGAGTTCTCTTGCTCTTGACGACTAGTAATCGCATAAAGGCGGTTTGCTCCTCGGCCAGTACCGAAAGTAGCTCCTCTAGGTGCAGCCCTGTCTGGTCGGGCAACTGATGAAGATTGGGCTTTATTGCCCTGATTTCTACTACCTTGCCTGTTCTTAGGGCACTCTTTCATGAAGTGAGCCTCTTGTCCACACTTGAAACAACTTGACTGACCATCACGACAGTTACCTGGGTGGGTTGTACCACACCTAGCACATGCAGGAGCCTAGTTACCTCCTTGTGCCACACTACCTTAAGACTGTGCATGTCTAGCTCTGAAGTGTTTGGAATTCTGACTATTGTACTTACATTTGTTCCTTGGTGCAGGTGCAGTAGCAGATGACGAAGAAGGTCCTTTCTGCTTATGTTGGAAATAAGATTGGTTCGCATTACTCTTTTGCTGCCCGGACTCATTCCCCAATGTCTTAGCCTTCTTATTCTTAAACACTTCTCTATCCTTCAGCTTAACCTCCTCAACTTGTTTCACATGGATCATCAGCCTTGCTATGCCTATGTCACCTATTAACATGGCTGCCTTACTTTCCTTACTTGACACACGAGTCAACCCTACAACGAATAAACTCATCCTGCTCCTCATGTCAGCAACCATCTCTTTTCTTCTCTTAGTTCATGGGGAAAGAAACTGTCACGCCTCGGATCTGATTAAGACGGACAGGCACCCGATGTCTAAATGGCCCGGGAGAACCAACTTACAACCTGCATTTACTATACATTTAACTATGATAGCTATGAAGCTATAACAAGCTTATATGCCTTGTAGCGATAAAAGACCGACATAGACAGGCCCAAAAGTTATGTACAACACTTGGCCGTTGAGGCCACAATTGTTAAGAGACAAGACACAACCAAACTTTATACATTAGTCTACAAAGCCTCTACAAGATAGACAACCTTAGTTTAGGTCGGGGACAAGGCCCCGCCTTACCCTTAACTACTATACGGTAACAAAGTAGATGCCAAAGACTTGATTAATCCCCGAATCAACTTGGAGCTCACCAATAGCAGCTGAGTGTCCTGTTCTCCTACTGGGGAGGTCTACTAGCTGGAGTACCTGTGGCTGCAACATGAAATGCAGCGTCCCCCAAGAGGGACGTCAGTACGAAGAATGTACTGAATATGTAAGGCGATAACATATGTAAGAAAGAGTTCAATTGAAATCAAGTATCAATATGTAACTGCATAGATTAGATTAAAGACCACCCTTGTTGCTGTTATGGGATCAAGTACATTATATTCTTTTCTGAAATTTTCTTTACATTGCGATCTCTGTAAAGCATGTGATACAAATAACCAACTGATCAGTGGTAAAAGAGAATGACCCATGCTGGGCATTTTAACCCCTGAGATGCCGTCCTCAAATATATAAATTTGGGATCGACCCATGCTAGGCTTTCGCCCCTAGGCTGCCACCCTTATACACAATTTGGGATCGACCCATGCTAGGCTTTCGCCCCTAGGCTGCCACCCTTATACACAATTTGGGATCGACCCATGCTAGGCTTTCGCCCCTAGGCTGCCACCCTTATACACAATTTGGGATCGACCCATGCTAGGCTTTTGCCCCTGGGCTGCCACCCTTACACATATACCGCTTCATATAGTTTCTTTACTCTTTGAGATTGTTATTTTGGTGGTCATAATTATTTTTTGAGCATCAGAACTGTGGATCAGTAGTAGGAAACATATGAATATGCACTTAGGGCAGTAACAATAACACAAGATGGAAATGTAACACTAATGAATTACAAAAGAACTCAAATGACACAATGGACGTCATTTGATTGACAGGCGGAATCACAAAGCTACTGCTGAAATTACCCTTTTCTCATACCAATACTTGGAAAAGTAAAGATGCACATATATTGAAGCAATTCGACATACTAAGGAGAGGGGAACTATTGTTAGCTGTGTTTGGGATTGTACGCTGCCACTATGTGTCTTTTACTTGAAAGAACACTTAGGAAGCTCACTTGTTGGTAGTGACACAAGCAGAGTTCATGCCAAAGAATATAGAATCGAATAGCCTTACATACCTTGCTGTACCACTCAGATAGTACAACGAATTAACCTCTTTCCTTTCCGATTATTAATCTACAATGAAACAAGTAACACAACTAATATTAGTAGCTAACCAACAGATTGGGCTACTTGCACTTGGCAAACAGTAATCAAAAAGCAAACCCATACTTATCAAACCGATGGTATGCATTCCACCCCTTCTCCTTTAGTAACGTCATATACAATACGACCTTCTAATAAGGTCCCCTGAAACTTCTCGGGCTTTATAACATATGCAAAACAGTATACAAAACGGTTGCAGGCAGCAAGCTTATGCAACGCCCAATTAAATGGTACGTTACTGCGCCCTTTACCGTTTTATCCTTTAACAAGTTCTCATGACTTCTGCACATGCCTCCTTATGTTACTATACACAAATCAGTTTCTAAACATCAGAATGTGGCAGTAGCAATATGAACTCACGGTTTCCGACTACTGTCCCTTGAGCATCCAACTAATATTACATTTAAAATGCTCAAATGGGCTAACAATTGAGTTAAAGGGGACTCCCCTCCATGGCTATCCCAACATGCACAATCAACCAGAACATTCCCCTATCTCACACCGTGTAAAAGGAACAATTCTCAGCTCATTCACATACCAAATCCCCTAACCGATTCAAGCACAAAAGAGGGATGAAAAAATTAACATATGGCAGTAGCCTTACCTTAAGGTGAAATCAGTTCCTCCTCTTGAATTTCTTAAGATGGGAGATGTTACACCAACTTGGACTTGAAAAAAATAAAGGGTTTTCTCAGATTTTTAATGGTGAACTTGCAGGCCAGCACTTTGGAGCTGCTAGGGTTTCTTTTTAGGAGTAAATTGATGTAGAACAAGTGAGAGATATATGAAATGAATTTCATTCTCTTAAGGGTCCTTTATGGACGTTTTTTACATTAAGAAATGTGTAGAAATATCTAGTCCCTCACTTTAAGTAAGCAGGTACATCACTCCCTTAATTTCTGCCACAAGTTCTTTAAGTAGCTGCATCACCTAGTTGCCCTTTTCTTTTAAAATGCAGTCCACATATTTCCTAAGTAGGTGCATCACCTACTTACCACTTATTTAAGTAGGTCAGCAGTTAATCTACCATTAAGAACCTATGTCATCCTTTCTACGTAAGCTACACATGTACGTAAGTAACTTAATTACGTAAGACATCCGAATTAGTAGCTTAAGCAAGTAGGTTGATTACTATGACAAATTATACTTTACTTACTCTATTTAGCCTCAAACCTCTTTCGAATATTGTCAAACCTATTTCAAACCCTCACTACTCACATAAAACTAGTATATGCAAAATATGGGACGTTACAGAAACTCCCCACGAAAGAACTCTCAAAATAGTCCAACTCACAATCAGTTACGCACAAGCACGAGTTATAAAGAAAAATTTTAGAGATAAAACTCTAACACACGAAATGAGTATGAAAGAAGTGAAGGTATTCGTAAATGTTGCAGCCTCCTAAATTATAGATGTGGCACGCTTCACACCGATTACTAGGACTCTATAGACACGACTTCATAGACTCCCTAGGACTCTTGAACTCTGTGCTCTGATACCAAATTTGTCACGCCCTAAGCCTACACCCTGGATGTGGCTGGCACTCGAGAACCATTGCTGGCCCCAAGAGAACCCTTGGCCTGACTTACTTATTCAGCGGAAGACTATATCCATATTTATAATGATAAAAAACACTATACTCACTTGAATAATAAAATACTGAGAATGCTTAAAAAGTCAAACATTCAACTTGGTCAAAATGGCAATTGAAGTCTTAACATATGAAATGATAATGTAAAGACAACTGAACTACTAACTGTCTATGAAGCCTCTAAAACAAAGAGGGATGTCGGGACAAGACCCCCGATCATCCTAACAACTGAAAACTAGAACGCAAATGATTAAAGAGTCCTCCGGAATGCAAAGAGGCTCACCAACAAACTCTGAGTGCTCAACCTGATCAATGAGGTGCTGGATGCTGATCCTAGTTACCTGCGTTTGCATCATAAGACGATGCAGGCCAACTGGCATCAGTACATTGAATGTACGAGTATGCGAGTTAGAATACTAAACATAACTTAAGCTTGAAAAGGATATGAAATGAATACTTACCTTGGCTTTACTCAACTCCTGAATAACTTAGCTCAATATAAAGCAATAAACATATGCAACATATAGAAAGCTTGTAAAACAGTGGAAAAACAACTTAGTTCGTTAAAGAAAATACAATAACCAACTCAACTTTACTCATATAATAAAGTAATATAGTTTATGTGGGAGATTCTCTAACCGATAACCACTATTATGAGCCTAAGTGGTGATACATCATCTTGCCCACACTGCCAGAACTGTCCGATACTTTGCTGTCATATAGAACGCTTAACTAAGTGGATCTACTAGTCTATGCTAAAAGCATCTTAAGGAGTCATCTAAAAAGTATGATCCTTTACTATCCATGATGGCTACATGGTTTATGGAGATTTGAGTTAATATGAACTCGCATCCCCATATCGGTGCTCAATACTACTCTCAAAATATACTTAGCTCATATGTCTTTAAGACAAACTTCTTTCTTTGGTTTGAGATAGTTACTCAAAACTTAGCTTAAACGGCTCTCTTGGAATCTATGTTCCCTTTCTTGCTCAAATGTGAAAACATTTCTTAACTTTTGAGAATACTTAGTTCCTTTATAACTTTTAGAGAAATGAACTCAACTCTTTACTCTTTGCTTAACTTGAAACTTAAGTCTTAAAAACAAAGTTAAAATGTTTGTGAAAGACTTTAGAAAAAACTTTATAAACTTCTCTTGACTTGCTTTTTAACTTTTAGACTTGATTCTTAACTTCTCTTGACTTTGATCCTAACTTTCCTTGAATTGGATTATGGATTCAAGGTTCATGATCTCATGTTTATGGATGATTTCATGATGTTTATATGTACCTAAGAGTGTTGGAATCTACTACGAAACATAGGTACATTGCTAAGGAACAAGTACGAAAAGATGGGGAACGAAATGGGAGAACTGGCGTCCCTGGCGCTCTGAGAGGCACGGGGGGCCAGCCCTCAACATTCAGGGACTGGTCTGGGGCGTGCTGGCTGGCACGGCGCCCCAAAGGTGAAGATTCATAGAACCTTTTGGGGCGCGCTGGGTGGCGCCCCCCCCCCCCCCCTC